>NC_084741.1:75498017-75570517 GCF_033978785.1 Entelurus aequoreus | reverse complement strand
ACTGCTACAAGAAGACTTTGGACGATGCTAACGCTCGGGAGGCCCGGAAGGCTCTCAAGGCGCAGAAGGAGTGAGTGCAAACTTTGTTTTTTAGGAAAAACTGTTCCAATGTCGGACTGTGGCCGTCAAAATCCATGATTTTTACATTTAAACATACAAGATTAGCTACAAATCAAGGATAACATGTTAGCATGCTAATGTAAGAAATGTTAGCATACTTCCTAGATGGCGCCAAGTATCAAAATCTACAACTTTTAGGTATAAACATACAAAATTAGCTAAACAACTAGCATAAAACAGTAGGCTGCTAATGTTAGCATGATGACATAAAACAAGTTAGCATACTTCTAAGATGGTGCCAGTTATTAGAATGCAATATTCCTAGGTGTGAACACATGGAAATTAGCTAAAGACTTCTAAGATGGCGCCAATTATCAAGATCAATGATTTTTAAGTATAATCATAAAACAAATAGTTAAAAAGATAGCATAAAATGTTAGCATGCTATCATTAGCATACTAATATACAAGACTTTTGCATACTTTCAAGATGGCGCCAATCATCAAAGTCCATGACTTTTAGGTTTAAACATACAAATTTAGCTTAAAAACTAGCATGTAACTAGAATGTTAACATTAGCATGATGGCATAAACAAGTTAGCATACTTCTAAGATGGCGCTAAGTATTCAAATCCAGGTTTTTAGGTTAAAACATACAAGATTAGCTAGAAATCTAGGATAAAACTTTAGCATGTTGACATAAGAGGTTAGCATACTTCTAAGATGGTGCTAAGTATCAAAATCTATGATTTTTAAGTATAAACATACAAAATTAGTGTGAAGTGAATTATATTTATATAGCGCTTTTCTCTAGTGACTCAAAGCGCTTTTACATAGTGAAACCCAATATCTAAGTTACATTTAAACCAGTGTGGGTGGCACTTGGAGCAGGTGGGTAAAGTGTCTTGCCCAAGGACACAACTAGGATGGCGGAAGCGGGGATCGAACCTGGAACCCTCAAGTTGCTGGCACGGCCACTCTCCCAACTGCGCCACGATGTCCCAATATAAAATATATATATATATATATATATATATATATATATATATATATATATATATATATATATATATATATATATATATATATATATATATATATATATATATATATATATATATATATATATATATATATATCAACAGACTTGAAATTTATCTAAATATTCAAGATTGAATAATATAAATTTAAATTTTTTTTTTTTTTGCTCAAAAAATAATAATGAATCAAAATCAACATTATGAATTATTGACCTATTAAAGGCTTCAATTACTTCACATCAAATATTCCACCATTCCTTCCTTTTGGGGAAAATGTTGCATATTTTGTGTTTTTGCCATTAAAAAAAACATGTTTTTTAGACAAAAAGAGCATACAACAACAACGAAAAAAAACAAAACAAAAAAAAAGTGTGTGTGTGTGTGTGTGCGTGTGTATATGTGTGTGTATATATATATATATATATATATATATATATATATATATATATATATATATATATATATATATATATATATATATATATATATATATATATATATATATATATATATATATATATATATATATATATATATATATATATATATATATATATAAACTTTATATTGACAGACCTGAAATTGATCTAAATATTTAAGCATTGTATAATATAATTTTTTTTAAAACTGTTTTTGCTCATAAAATAATAATGAATCAAAATCAATGCTATGAATTATTTATACATAATTACTTCACATCAAATATTCCACTTTGAAATATTTTTTTACAGGAAAATATTTCATATTTTGTGTGTTTGCCAATAAAACAAGTTTTCCATTACAAAAAAGGAATAAAACAAAACAATAAAAAAACATAAACAAATGATAAATAGTTACAATTGACTGATAAATCTCTAGCTCATCTTGAAATCTAAAAAAAAACAACTATTTGAGTTATTGTCAACACTTTTATGAGTGGGGCCTTTTTGGATCCCCAAAGGTGTTAGTGGTATTTTTTTTTCAACTGTCATTGCTCCAAAATAAAAAAGAATCAAAATCAAAGTTTTTATGAATTATTTACATATTTAATGTTTCAACTTCATATCAAATAATCCACTTTGAATTATATTGGGATAAATATTGCATCTTCCAAACGAGCAGTGATTTTATTAACAGAACCCTAGAAAGAGAGAGAGAGAGTGAAAGTGAAAGTGAAAGTTTTCTTCGTTGGAGAAGACAAAAGGCTTGAGAATAATTTGTGGCATTGAGAGTTTCTCTTCTTGTCCATCTTGCAGGCCGCTGCACGCCGAAGTGGATTGTGACGGGGTGAAGTTAGAGTAACAGGCCACTGGAGGGCGCTGTTGTCGATGGAGTTACCCTTCCACCGACCTCGTCACGTGTTACTTTTTGTCTTAAAACTTCTCATGCTGTATAGTAGTAATTTTCACTGGCACATTGGCGCACTGGAAATGTCTTGTACAAAATCTAACCTTAAGTTGGAATCAAACAGTTTGAAAGTACTTGAAATAAACCCAACGTTTATTGTCTCTGTTGTACTTTTTAATGCTAATCAGCTACAAAGAGTACTTCATCTACTTTGTACATACACACTGTAACTACGTGTATATATATAAATATATATATATATATATATATATATATATATATATATATATATATATATATATATATATATATATATATATATATATATATATATATATATATATATATATATATATATATATATATATATATATCCATCCATCTATCCATTTTTTACCGCTTATCCCTTTCGGGGTCGCGGGGGGTGCTGAAGCCTATCTCAGCTACAACCGGGCGGAAGGCGGGGTACACCCTGGACAAGTCGCCACCTCATCGCAGGGCCAACACAGATAGAACGACAACATTCACACTCACATTCACACAATTTAGTGTTGCCAATCAACCTATCCCCAGGTGCATGTCTTTGGAGGTGGGAGGAAGCCGGAGTACCCGGAGGGAACCCACGCAGTCACGGTGAGAACATGCAAACTCCACACAGAAAGATCCCGAGCGCAGGATCGAACCCAGGACCTTCGTATTGTGAGGCAGACGCACTAACCCCTCTATATATATATATATATATATATATATATATATATATATATATATATATATATATATATATATATATATATATATATATATATATATATATATATATATGTGTATTTATAAATACATACTCACACATGTATATATATATGTGTGTATGTATGTACACATATGTATACATAAATGTATATTTACAATAAAAAAATTTTTTATGTGTGTGTGTATATATATATAAATATACATGCACATATATACTGTACATGTATAAATACATATATGAATATATATACATTTACAAATATATGTATATATTTATAAATGTGTGTATATATTTACAAATATAAATATATATATATTTATATACATACATATTTATATATAGATGTATTAAATAAATACATATACATATGTATATATATATATATACATAAATATATACACACATATATAGATTTATAAATATAAATATACATATATATTTATAAATATGTATATACATACATACATACACACACACACACACACACACACACACACACACACACACACACACACACACACACACACACACACACACACACACACACACACACACACACACACACACACACACACACACGCACACACACACTCACATGCAATCTATATATATATATATATAAATATATATATGACATATATGACCTAAATGCACATTTTAGCAGCTGCAGTTGAAGCTTTGTACCCTGAATTAAAATAAAAAAATGTTTTAATCTTCACGAGAGTAACAATGTATTATTTTTATTACTATTACTATTATTATTATTAGGGGCTAATGTGATGTGTCATCAAGCACAAATATTGGACTCAAGGTTTTTGACGGCCTTTCATTAAATGTGTTGACATGTGGTTGCCACGACGACGTAGGAGGGAACACTTTATTGGGAGCTTTTAGAGCTGCTGTTTTTCTCTGGCCTTGGAGGCGAACACAGGAAACTTTTCACTGCCGGCCAGGTAAGCTTTTTCATCTTTAGATTATTTTCTAACTAATATTATTTGTGTTCACGCTCAAATCAAGACTTTGTATTGTGTGTCAAGACTTAACTTGAAAGTTTCTGTCATGTATTCAGTCCGAACCTAATCAAATGTCCTCTATCTATCTAGTATGTGAACATAGTACACAGTATAGTAGTACTTCAGTTGGTTCTTGTACATTGAAAAACTTGTAATGTGAATTTGATTGATGCTTGGCTCCTAAACATCACAATTTTAACATGTACCATGCCTCTTCAAAATAAAAGCTGACCCTTACATAATAAATATCGTATTAAAAAACAATACAAAAGAATGTAGTACAGACAAAGTACAAGTAATAATAACGTTAAGTGTTTACCTTGAAGAGTGGACTTCCACAGTATTTCCTTCCAACTGCTTCTCGGTCAAACACACCATCAGCAGCTACCCCATATTTTCATGGACAAATGTTTAGATATTATTCTAATGCTCTTGTCTGTCAAACACACCATCAGTAACTACCCCATATTTTCATGGATACATGTTTATTTACTATTTTAACATCTTTGGCTGGTGTTGGGGACTCATCCTTCTTCAGTATGGTGCAGACTAGCAGTGCTACGCTCCAACTGCTTCACCAAGTTAGCTAGCTACACACTCTGTCATGATTTTGATGTTTTATTTCTTTAATTCAATGAATATAATCCACTTTTTCTTCCCAGCACTGTCCTTCACACTCACTTGATTCCTTCCCATGCTTGGAAAAACAAGGTTATGTCCATCTCTAGCGATAAGGGAATGCTAGCTAAAGCGAATGCTAGCTGTAAGCGAATGCTAGCTACAAGCATATGATAGCTATAAGATAACGCTAGCTATAAACGAATGCTAACTATAAGCTAATGCTAGCTATAAGCGAACGCTAGCTGTAAACTAATGCCAGCTATAAGCCAATGATAGCTATAAGCGTATGCCAGCTATAAGATAATGCTAACCATATGCAAATGCTAGCTATAAGCCATATGCTAATACTAGATATAAGCTATATGCTAATACTAGCTATAAGCTATATGTTAGCTACAGGTGAATACAAACTATAAGCTAATGCTAGCTATAATCAAATGCTAGCTATAAATAGACTGATCATACGTCCTCTTTTTCCCGGACATGTCCTCTTTTGCGGGCCTGTCCGGGCGGAGTTTCTTAAATGCCTCAAATGTCCGGCATTTTGAGTTAGGGTTGCGTGTATTTTCAATGTATGTCCAGGGTTAAGAAGGGGTTAAAAACAAAACAAATTGTGCGCGCAGCAGCATTCGAGACAGAGAGAGCGAGAGAGTTATGATAAACGCGCATGCGTCGCCAGGCTCTGCTTTTTATCCATAGATTTATCCGATTTAACTTTTTATTATCTATAGCAGGGGTGTCAAAAGTGTGCCCCGGAGGCCATTTGCGGCCCACAGCTAATGTTTTTAAGGCCCACGGCACATTCTAAAAATACTATTAAAATAAACAAAAACATAACAAAAGTGAAATAAAAAAGCTTAAAGGTGAAATGTAATTTAGAAAAAGTTGCAATGTTGACTAATAAAACAAAGCTGTTTTTCTCTTTTTTTCAAACTGCTCCAACTCAAAACATAAAATTGAATCAAAATCAATGTTATTATGAATTATTGACCTATCCAAGGTTCCCATTACTTCACATCAAATATTGCACTTTGAAAAATATTTTTGGTGGAAGATTTTGCATAGTTTGTGTTTGCCATTTAAAACATAGTTTTGTTTGACAAAAAAGGGCGAGAAAAAAACAAACAAACAAAAAAAACAACATAAAAAAAACAAAAACAATTTGAAATGAGGAATAGATCTGAAGTTGATGTAGACTCCAGAGATTTAAGCGTTAAATATAAAATGTATGTATGCCCTGGCACACCATTATCATCATTTCATGACCGAAGCAAAACACTTTTATACTAAAATAAATGCACCTACAACTTATTAAATAAAAACATAGAAAAAACTACCAGAAGCGGTAAAGTTTAGATCAGTGGTTCTTAACCTTGTTTGAGGTACCGAACCCCACCAGCGCATTCAACGAACCCTTCTTTAGTGAAAAATAAAATGTTGTTTTTTTTCAAATTCAAGACAAAGTTATATGTTTTTGGTAACACTTTAGTATGGGGAACATATTCTAAGTAACAAACACTTCATTTAAAATAAGTGATGCTATGATGCTAAGTAATAAAGACTTAACGGCGTGGCGAAGTTGGTAGAGTGGCTGTGCCAGCAATCGGAGTGTTGCTGGTTACTGGGGTTCAATTCCCACCTTCTACCTTCCTAGTCACGTCCGTTGCGTCCTTGGGCAAGACACTTCACCCTTTGCCTCTGATGGCTGCTGGTTAGCGCCTTGCATGGCAGCTCCTGCCATCAGTGTGTGAATGTGTGTGTGAATGGGTAAATGTGGAAATAGTGTCAAAGCGCTTTGAGTACCTTGAAGGTAGAAAAGCGCTATACAAGTACAACCCATACATCATTTATTTATTTATCATTAATTTAGAGTTATTTGGTTAGGGTTAGGGTCAGGGTTAGAGGGTTAGGGTTATAATAAGGCCATGCCGAATAAGGCATTAATAAGTAATTAATAATGACTAGTTAAGAGCCAATATGTTACTAATTTGCATGTTAATAAGCAACTAATTAATGGTGAATATGTTCCCCATACTAAAGTGTTACCATGTTTTTTTACTGGTGCATAAAATGAACCGTGCATGAACATCACCTTGTTCAAACAACAAAACAAACACAGTGCATAAACTCACAACAAATTACACACCTGCAAATCAGTCTGACTTCAGCTGTTGCCATATCCGTAATACGCCGATAAGGAGAAGTTTGTATTTACACGATGAGTCGGGTGTGTCTTGACCTCCGCCGAACCCTTGAGGGTTCGATCGAACCCAGGTTAAGAACCACTGGTTTAGATCCATGAAGAAAAGAAGAAAGTGAATGAATGTTTATAACTGAATACATTTACATATGTATACAAATTTGTTTTCTTTCTTTTTTTTAATGAATTAAGTAACGTTTATGACAACCTTTTTCCAAAACACAATATAGAATGTGAGATATGACAGGATAATTTTTTTCAAAATGCTTACAAAAAAGTGGGACCCCAAAAATTTACTGTGGGACCCCATTTTTATGACTTGATGGGGTCCCTGGGACCCCATTTTGAAAATTCCTAGCGCCAACACTGCTGTCAACAGAGGAGAAAAAATGCTTTATTTAAATAAATATATTATTTCTAAAGCAAGTTCGAGTATCATTGGCAAATTTTCACCTAGTCCCGGGCTTGGCGTGCTGCCCGCCTTGGCACGCATATACGTGTCCTCTTTTTGGGATTTCACAATATGTTCAGTCTAGCTATAAATGAATACTAGCTATAAGTTAATGCTAACGATAAGCAAATGCTAGTTATAAGATAATGCTAGCTATAAGATAGCTATAAGCCAGGGGTGTCCAAACTTTTTCCACTGAGGGCCACACACTGAAAAATCAAAGCAAGCGGGGGCCATTTTGATATTTTTTTATTTTAAAAACCAATACAGTATATGTTTAAAAAAATATACATTGAGGCCTCCACTTAGGCTTGATCAAAGGGTTTTGGTCAAATAAATATAAAAAATGTGTCATCATTGGGACGGTATAGCTCCTTTGGTAGAGTGGCTGTGCTAGCAACTTGAGGGTTTCAGGTTTGATCCCTGCTTCTGCCCCATCCTTGGGCACGACACTCTACCCACCTGTTCCCAGTGCCACCCACACCGGTTTAAAAATGTAACTTAGACATTGGGTTTCACAATGTAAAGCGCTTTGAGTCACTAGAGAAAAGTGCTATATAAATATAGTTCACTTCACATTATTCAGTATTATTATTCAAGGTCAATATTAAGTTGTATGCCCTTTTTGTCAAATAAAATCCTGTTTTCTTATGGAAAAAACACAAAGTATGCAATATTTTCACCCAATAAAAATTTTAAGTGCAATATTTTGGATGATATAATATTTGGAGCCTTGAACAGGTCAATAACTCATAACAACATTGATTTTAATTAATTATTATTTTTTGAGCAATGACACTCCAAAAAAAAAGTCCCACTAAAATGATTGGGGATCCAAAAAGGTCCTGCTCAGTAAAGTTAAAAAAAAAAAAATCATACTTTTTTTTTTGCTTTTAACACAATTGTCTCAAGATCAACTTCAGATCTATCCGTCAATTATAATTTTTATTGTTGTTTATGTTTTTTGCTTGTTTGTTTTAGGCCCTTCTTTAAAAAATGAAAAAAAATAAAAACTTTGTTTTTTAAATGGCAAACACAAAATATGCAACATTTCCCAAAAAACTCAATCTCAAAGTGGAATATTCAATGTGATGTAAATGGAGCCTTGAATAAGTCAATAATTCATAATAACATTGATTTTGATTAATTATAATTTTTTAAAGAAAGAAACAGCCTGCATGGCAGCTTTGTGTTATTAGAGTAAACATTGTAACATTTTCTTGTTACATTTCACCTGTTTGCTCTTTTATACCACTTTTTATGTTTTGATTTTTTTTAATCGTATTATTAAAATGTGCCGTGGGGCCGTTAAAAAATGACCTGCGGGCCGCAAATGGCCCCCGGGCGGCACTTTGGATACCCCTGCTATAAGCGAACACTAGCTATTAACTAATGCTAGCTACAAGCAAATGCTATCTATAAGGATAATGCTCGTTATTAGCAAATGCTACCTATAAGCTAATGTTGCTATCTATGTGTTCCAACAATTTCAGAATCAGTATTGCATATTTATAAGTTTTATGTAAGTCTGCAACACTTATTAGTTTGATTAAATATGATTTAATGGTGAGATAATTATGCAAACATACATTAGACAACCAAAAAATAAAGAATCAGGTGTACACTAACGGAGCTCACCTGTGCTTGTAGCGGCAGTTATCGGAGTGTCCAGCAGAGGGCGGCCATGTCGCACATCAACGCCACCGAAGTGACTTCCTCGCTGTTGCCGCACTGCCTCAACACAAGCGGTCTTCTTCCGCCGCCTGAGCACAACCACACCGGCGCGCCGTCACGGTGGACGGCTCCCCGGGGGTCGACCCAGGCCGCGCTCTTCGTCCTCCTGGTGCTCGGCATGTTCGGCTTCTTCTCCTTAGGCGTCATGCTCAGCTTCATCCGCTCCAGGAAGACGGAGAGTTCCCAGGACCCCTACCACCAGTACATTGCCCGTGACTGGACCCGCGTCAGGACGCCGTGCGCGGCCGCCCAGGCTGCGGCGTCCGTGGTCATCTGTAACCTAGCAACAGCAGGACAAGAGCATGAATGTGTGCCTCTCACTACGTCACAATAAAAGTTTTTTTTTCCATTTACAACTTATTAAAGTCATACATTAATTAAAAGTTGTATCATGTTGGACACAATTTCTCAAGTATCACCCAAGACTTCACAAAACGGCCATAACTTAAAAACTATCACTTAAAAAATATGAAATGGCAATAACCTAAAAACTATAAAACGTTAATCACTTAAAAAAACAAAAAAAAAAACGTTAATAAACTAAGAACTATAAAACGTTCATAAATTGAAAACCATAAAACGATAATTCTAAAACTATAAATCATTAATAACGTAAAAACTATAAAACATCCATCCATTTTTTTTACCGCTTGTCCCTTTCGGGGTCTATAAAACATTAATAACCTGAACACTATACAACGTTTAATAACCTAAAATCAATAAAAGGTTAATAACCTAAAACTATAAAACGTTAATAACTTCCAAACTATAAAACGTTAATAACCTAAAACTATAAATCGACAATAACTTCAAAACTATAAAACGTTAACAACTTCAAAACTATAAAACGTTAATAACCTCAAAACTAAAAAAACGTTAATAACCTCAAAACTAAAAAAACGTTAATAATAAAAAAACAATAAAACGTTAATAACCTAAAAACTATAAAACGTTAATAACTTCAAAAGTATAAAATATGAATAACCTAAAAACTATAAACGTTAATAACTTTAAAACTATAAAACGTTAATAAGTTCAAAACTATAAAACGTTAATAACCTAAAACTATAAATCGACAATAACTTCAAAACTATAAAACGTTAACAAGTTAAAAACTATAAAACGTTAATAACCTAAAAACAATAAAATGTTAATAACTTTCAAAGTATAAAATATGAATAACCTACAAACTATAAAACGTTAATAACTTCCTAACTATAAACCGTTAATAACTTCCAAACTATAAAACGTTAATAATCAAAAACTATAAATCAACAATAACTTCAAAACTCTGAAACGTTCAAACTTTTAAAACTATAAAACGGTAATAACCTAAAAACTATAAAACGTTCGTACATTTTCTACTGCTTGTCCCTTTCGGGGTCTATAAAACATTAACTTAAAAACTTATAAAACCGTGATAACCTCTTAAAAACTATCACTTAAAAAAGATGAAATGGTAATAACCTAAAAACTTCAAAATGTGATCACTTAAAAACAATAAAACGTTAAAACCTAAGAACTATAAAACGTTCATAACTTAAAAACCATAAAACGAGAATTCTAAAACTATGAAACGTTAATCACTTAAAAACTATAAAACATTAATAACTTAAAAACTATAAAACATCCATCCATTTTCTACCACTTGTCCCTTTCGGCGTCTATAAAACATTAATAACTTAAAAACTATAAAACATCCATACATTTTCCACCGCTTGTCCCTTTTGGGGTCTATAAAAACTATAAAACCGTAACAACCTCTTAAAAACTATCACTTAAAAAATATGAAATGGTAATAACCTAAAAACTATAAAGACGTTAATCACTTAAAAACTATAAAACGGTAATAACCTAAAAACTGTAAAACTTTCATGACTTAAAAAACATATAACGATAATTCTAAAACTATAAAACGTGAATCACTTAAAAATTATAAAACATTAATAACTTAAAAACTATAAAACATCTATCTATTTTCTACCGCTTGTCCTTTTTGGGGTCTATAAAACATTACAAAAATTAAAAACTATAAAACGTTAATAACTTAAAAACTATAAAAGATTAATAACCTCAAAACTATACAACATTAATAACCTAAAAACTATCAAATGTTAATCACTTAGAATCTATAAAACGTTGATCACTTAAAAACAATAAAATGTTAATAACCTAAAAACTATACAAACGTTAATCACTTAAAAACTATAAAACGTTGATCACTTAAAAACGTGAAGCAAGGTAGCCGAAACTTGTCAGGTACAAAACTTTACCTTACTAGCCTATATAAATCAACCATTCATATAAACAATAAAACGTTAATAACCTAAGAACTATAAAACCTTCATAACTTAAAAACCATAAAACGATAATTCTAAAACTAAAAACGTTAATCACTTAAAAACTATAAAACATTAATAACTTCAAAAGTATAAAACATCCATCCATTTTCTACCGCTTGTCCCTTTCGTAGTCTATAAAACATTAATAACTTCAAAACTTTACAACATTAATAACCTAAAAACAACAAAACGGTAATAACCTAAAAACTATAACACGTTAATAACTTCCAAACTATAAAGCGTTGATAACCTACAACTATAAACCGACAATAACTTCAAAACTATAAAACATTCAAACTTTTAAAACTATAAAACGGTAATAACCTAAAAACTATAAAACGCCCATCATTTTAAAACTATAAAACATTAATAAATGTGACAAAACAAACATGTTTACTTGACCCACTTCCTGGGAAACTTATCAAGGAGCTGTTTGTAATATTAGGACCATCAGTGCTAAATATTATTAACTTATCACTTTCCTCTGGCACTGTTCCCGTAGCATTCAAAAAAGCGGTTATTGATCCTCTGTCATGTCTGTTCATGCTTTTGTTTTGGCCATGTGTTTGTTTTTTGGACTCTTTTTAGTTCCTGGTTGCACTTCCTTGCTTGGTTTGGTTTCCATGGTCACCCATTAGTTTTCACCTGTCTTGTCACGCACCTGTTTCACGTTTCGAGTCACGCACCTGTTTTCACTGATCACGTCACTATTTAAATCTGTCTGTTTCTGTTGTTCGTCCTGGCGTCCTCACACATTCACACTCCTGCCACTCTGATGATCCATGCTGCTCTTTTTCATGTTTTTTCTCATACCAAGTAAGTTTTGTTTATTAAGACCACTGTTAGTGTTTTTGTTTCTTTGTTCATAGTTTTTGTGCCCACGTGCATGTCTTTTGTTTCTTAGTCAAGTTTGTATTTCCGCCTTTGGGCGCGCCATTTGTTTGCTTCCTTTTTTGTAGTTTATTAGTGTTAATAAATAAATTATGTATTTAAATTCACGCCTTGCCCGCGCCAATTTTCCTTTGCCTTCCGGAGAAGCAAACCCCAAGAATCAAGTCATGACATCCTCTGCTTAAAAGACCTAACCTCGATCCTGACCTCATGGTAAACTACCGGCCGGTGTCTCACCTTCCCTTTATCTCGAAAATCCTTGATAAAATTGTTGCACAATGAACACTTAGCGTCTAACAATCCCTGTGAACCCTTTCAGTCCGATATCAGGGCAAATCACTCTAAGGAGACAGCCCTCGCAAGAATGACTAATGATCTATTGCTAACTATGGATGCTGATGTGTCATCCATGTCTTAGCGCTGCTTTCGATACCGTCGATCATAACATTCTATTAGAACTAATAGAACTAGTGATCAAACTTCTTTCTTGCTTGGAAGATATACACACAATTGTAACTGTTATTTCTACCTGCAAATAATAAATATGTACAACGTGTTTGGATGTATTCATTTATGTAAAATTGTCATTAAATGTAATATTGCCTGACAAAAAGTGATTCGACGTACGTAATATTTTGATATTTACACATCGCATATTTACACACGCGCATCTGACTAGAATACCCTTATGTGCATTACATATATCAACATCAACTACCTACTGTACTGTTTACTTGTTGAAATACCCTTTTTAGAACAAATATCTACCCATATAATTTATATGTGTGTATATATATATATATATATATATATATATATATATATATATATATATATATATATATATATATATAAAAGCATGTATATATATACTCTACCGTTTAAAAGTTTGGGGTCACATAGAAATGTCCTTATTTTTGAAAGAAAAGCACTGTACTTTTCAATGAAGATAACTTTAAACTAGTCTTAACTTTAAAGAAATACACTCTATACATTGCTAATGTGGGAAATGACTATTCTAGTTACAAATGTCTGGTTTTTGGTGCAATATCTACATAGGTGTATAGAGGCCCATTTCCAGCAACTATCACTCCAGTGTTCTAATGGTACAATGTGTTTGCTGATTGGCTCAGAAGGCTAATTGATGATTAGAAAACCCTTGTGCAATCATGTTCACACATCTGAAAACAGTTTAGCTCGTTACAGAAGCTACAAAACTGACCTTCCTTTGAGCAGATTGAGTTTCTGGAGCATCACATTTGTGGGGTCAATTAAACGCTCAAAATGGCCAGAAAAAGAGAACTTTCATCTGAAACTCGACAGTCTATTCTTGTTCTTAGAAATGAAGGCTATTCTACAAAATTGTTTGGGTGACCCCAAACTTTTGAACGGTAGTGTATATATATATTATATATTACTGTAACTTGTTCTTAAAAATAGTAGTTATTTTGTATGTCAAATTTAGTGTTTGTGTGTATATATGTATACTGTATATATGTGTGTGTTTCTTCCTATACAGTATGGTAAATTGCTTCTCGTTATATAATTTTGTTACGTATTTATATTGTCTGGATCAAGGGTCCCCAAACTATGGCTCGTGGGCCGGATTTGGCCCGTGGGAATTAGGTCCCGACGTTGAGCAACTCAAACCAACGTTTCTGCTTTAGTGGATTCTGCCTTGGATTTTATAGCCAAATTTTTCCAACTGCTCCAAATGCAAAACTCATGCAAAAATAAAAAAACTTACAAACTTTTAGCTAACTCCCTTTATCTGAATAGCCATTTGTGATTTATAGCATAAAATAACAAATATCTTGCAGGTATTTGTTGTTTATGTTTCAAAATGATTCAACAATTCAATGTGAAATAATGAACTAAATGTCAGCCAGCTACTGTCTTGTTCTAAAACACCCATGAAAATGAAATAGACAGGCTATACTGTAGCAAAAGTCATCACATGTCTGCCACAATTATGTGTGTTCTTAAAGGCCTACTGAAATGAATTTTTTTTTTATTCAAACGGGGATAGCAGATCCATTCTATGTGTCATCCTTGATCATTTCGCGATATTGCCATATTTTTGCAGAAAGGATTTAGTAAAGAACATAGACGATAAAGTTCGCAACTTTTGGTCGCTGATAAAAAAAGCCTTGCCTGTACCGGAAGTAGCGTGACGTCACAGGTTGAAAGTCTCTTCACATTTCCCCATTGTTTACACCAGCGGCGAGAGCGATTCGGACCGAGATAGCGACGATTACCCCATTAATTTGAGCGAGGATGAAAGATTCGTGGATGAGGTACGTGAGAGTGAAGGACTAGAGTGCAGTGCAGGATGTATCTGTTTTCGCTCTGACCGTAACTTAGGTACAAGGGCTCATTGGATTCCACATTCTCCTTTTTCTATTGTGGATCACGGATTTGTATTTTAATCCACCTCGGATACTATATCCTCTTGAAAATGAGAGTCAAGAACGCAAAATGGACATTCACAGTGACTTTTATCTCCACGACAATACATCGGCGAAGCACTTTAGCTACTGAGCTAGCGTGATAGCATCGGGCTTAACTGCAGATAGAAACAAAATAAATAAACCCCTGACTGGAAGGATAGACAGAAAATCAACAATACTATTAAACCATGGACCTGTAAGTACACGGTTAATGCTTTCCAGCTTGGCGAAGCTTAACAATGCTGTTGCTAACGACGCCATTGAAGCTAACTTAGCTACGGGACCTCACAGAGCTATGCTAAAAACATTAGCTATCTACCTACGCCAGCCAGCCCTCATCTGCTCATCAACACCTGTGCTCACCTGCGTTCCAGCGATCGACGGAGCGACGAAGGACTTCACCCGATCATCGATGCGGTCGGCGGCTAGCGTCGGATAGCGCGTCTGCTATCCAAGTCAAAGTCCTCCTGGTTGTGTTGCTGCAGCCAGCCGCTAATACACCGATCCCACCTACAGCTTTCTTCTTTGCAGTCTTCATTGTTCATTAAACAAATTGCAAAAGATTCACCAACACAGCTGTCCAGAATACTGTGGAATTTTGCGATGAAAACAGAGCTTTTTGTATTGTGATACAACGGTGTCCGAATACGTCCGTTTAAACGATTGACGTCACGTGCATACGTCATCATACATAGACGTTTTCAACCGGAAGTTTCGCGGGAAATTTAAAATTGCACTTTATAAGTTAACCCGGCCGTATTGGCATGTGTTGCAATGTTAAGATTTCATCATTGATATATAAACTATCAGACTGCGTGGTCGGTAGTAGAGGGTTTCAGTAGGCCTTTAAATGTGTATTCCACGTCTTCCACGTCGAGATTTTGATTTGTGCTTGAATGGTAAACAACTAAAATGAATGATTTGGGCATTGTTTTATCCAGACGAATACATCTGTCTAAATGTGGCCAAGTTGACGCATTGTGGGTTTCCTGGACGTCGTCTACATCGCTAAAAGAAAAATCTAAGGAAGAGAATCCCTCTGCCATCTTCCACTAGTTGTTTTAATATATAAATTGCCCGCTTGAATATTCCCTCTTCTCTTTTCCGACTCTCTCACTGTCATTTGGGATGTGCGTGTCTGTTGTGATTTCCCTTCCTGGTTCGAAGACCTGCCCTACCTTGCCTCTGATTGGCCTGTCCATAATGTTTTTCCCTAATCTTAACCAATCGTGAATCATCATAGTAAACAAACCAACCAATCGTGGATTTTCTTATACGTAAACCAACCAATCATCATTGATGTTTCCTTTATATTTTGTCCCCTGCCCGTGGAGTTGCTTTGCTACGTAGCTTAGATTTTTAAGTTAATCGTTTTTAATGGAAAACTGTAGTTTTCACCACTGAACTGAACTGGATTATCAAAAACCGTACTCATTACCGGAAAACCGTAGTTGTTGGCAGGTATGGCAAAGAGACGGATCAAGATTTTAACACACATTGTAGGTCGGAATTAAAAAAAATTTTTTTTTACAGAGATAAAAAAGACGGATTTCCGACTATAGACGGAAAAATGACATGCCTGTAGAATGCAAAAAAACCCAACCTTTTGTCTTCTTGTCTCCCAAAAGGATTGTGAACGATAGGCAAAACTCCAATAAAGTGCGGTTCCCCTTTAAAACTCACTTTCTGTAATGCTTTGAATTACACAGAAATATTTACACTTGAGAAAGAATATCTGCAATGTTTTTTAATACATTTTCTCTGCAGAAAAAAAAATGG
The DNA here is from genome assembly GCF_033978785.1 of Entelurus aequoreus. NCBI lineage: Eukaryota > Metazoa > Chordata > Actinopteri > Syngnathiformes > Syngnathidae > Entelurus > Entelurus aequoreus. The sequence goes on along the minus strand of NC_084741.1, from coordinate 75,553,859 downwards.
TCTTCTAGGTTCAAACTCTGTATTGACGTTCTACACTGTTAAGCTCAAATACTGAATCAGGACAATACATATTCACAGAGTATTTTTGACACTATTTCACTTTATAGACATTTCTCTAACACAGGGGTGTCAAACTCATTTGAGTTCAGGGGCCGCATGGAGGAAAATATGTGCACACGCGGGCCGGACTATTAAAATTAAGGCATTCAAACTAAAAAAAATAAAGACAACTTCAGATTGTTTTCTTTGTCTTACTTATTGCCAAAAATAGAACAAACACATTCTGAAAATATTACAATAAAAATATAGAAAAAAATACAGGCAGCGGTAAAGTTTAGATCCATCCATCCATCCATCCATTTTCTACCGCTTGTCCCTTTTGGGGTCGCTGGAGCCTATCTCAGCTGCATTCGGGCGGAAGGCGGGGTACACCCTGGACAAGTCGCCACCTCATCGCAGGGCGAACACAGATAAACATTCACACTCACATTCACACACTAGGGCCAATTTAGTGTTGCCAATCAACCTATCCCCAGGTGCATGTCTTTGGATCCATGAAGGAAAAAAGAAAGTGAATGACGGTTTATAACTGAATACATTTACATATGCATAAAAGTGTGATTTCTTTTGCATTATTATTTTTTTAATGTTAATTCAAGTTAAATACATTTATGACAATCTATTTCCAAAACACAATATAGAATGTGAGATATAACAGGATAATGCATACATTTCTGATTTGTTTTCAAAACGGTTACAAAAAAGTGGGACACAAACAATTTACTCTGGGACCCTATTTTTAAGACTCGATGGGGTCCCCGGGACCCCATTTTGAAAATTCCTAGCGTAAACACTGATGGAGTATTGGTGCGTGCAAAACAGCAGCAGGCGGCTGTGGCCTGCGGGCCCGTACTAATACTAATCAAATATCATCCCGGGGGCCATAGATAATTCATTTGCGGGCCAGATCTGGCCCACGGGCCTTGACTTTGACACCCCTGCTCTAACAGGAGAGGCAGCTCTGTTAATTCGTTTCATTAGTTATATCGGAACTGTGCATGAGAGTTTCATGCAATTTGAACATGTTTAACTACAAACGTTTGTATATCACATGAATTTGGCATTTTATGCGTGTGATAAATACATAATTGTTTTCTGTATGATTCATTAAAAAATAATCATTAGCACCTATTTGTCGACATCAAGGGTGTCAAACGTACAGCCCGCGGGCCTGAGCAGGTTGTGTCCGGCCCGCGGGATGAGTTTGCGAAGTATAAAACTGAGCTGAAATTTTTTAATGAAAGAAACCGCTGTTCTAAATGTTTCCACTAGATGTCGCAATAGCAATTCTTTGTATCTTTGTAGATTATGCTACATATGTAAAAAAACAACAACAAAAAACACATGATGTTAGTGCACCAATCGAGGAAAATGAACAAAGTACATAAATAACATCCTGTAATTTGATTTTGATATAATTTTTTTTATCATGATAGATTGAAAATTAACACCAATGAGTTGACTGATGAACATTATCACATAATTTATTCAGAAAGCATAAATAACGACAAATAAATATAGAATGCTATTAACCGCAACATGTAAGTGTAACAAAACCCCAACAACATTATGATTTGTACATTTTCAGCATGTGCTTGTTCTATTTTTAAACAAAGAAAACAATCTGAAGTTGTCTTTATTTTTAAGTTATCGTGCCGTGATTTTACCAGTCCGGCCCACTTGGGAGTAGATTTTTCTCCATGTGGCCCACAATCTAAAAATTAGTTTGACACCTTTGGTCTACATATAGAAGAAGGCCCTTTCCTTTGTTTTTTGAATTACTGATTGTTCCCCTCTGTACTCTCCACCTCAATATAGTCTGAATTCGCCCCTGATAATAATTGTGTAACCTATTTTTATGGGCTTGCCTCTTTGTGATGTTAAGTTCCTGTTATAAGCTGTTATACAATATATACCTTGAGCTCTTATTTTGAAGGAGCTAAGAGCGGAAGTGGTGACACGTTGTAGTGGAGCGGCGGTTTTGAAAAGAAAAAGAAATAAAGTGGTCCTCGTGTAAAACACGGAGGCTCCAGTTTTACACGAGCTGTGTAGGCCTACTTTGAGAATTAGAGGTGCATTAGTGGTTATGGTTTCAATTCATATCGAAGAATTGCGTCATATATGGTCAATATACGCTACTGAGTGTCATTTGTTAACATTTTCTCTAGTGGGATGTTTTGAAATTTAAAAAAAAGGTGCCTTGGCTCAAAAAAGGTTGAAAAACACTGGTCTAAACTACAGATGCGCGCGCATAAACTAAAAATGGCGTACACGCGCAAGGCAGTCTGGGTAGGTTTACACCATATACAGATAATCCGCTGACGATCTTCCCAGTTGGTGACATCAATAATTGTGCATATTCTAAACGGACCGTTTGGAGGAAGCAGGAAGGAAAGATTGTTTTTGTAAATATCTCCGCAATGACCCCACGCTTTGATTTCAAATCTCCGGGACTTACACAGATCCCAAATGCACAGCAGCAGCGAGTACCGATAGGTAAGGAAAATTGTTTTTTCACGGTAGGACCCCTTTAAGATCACAAAGAATCAATTTAATGTACAGATTCACATGCAACCAGTAATACCTGATAGTTGTACACAACTCCCACATTAGGATTGATTGATTGAAACTTTTATTAGTAGACTGCACAGTACAGTACATATTCCGTACAATTGACCACTAAATGGTAACACTCGAATAAGTTTTTCAACTTGTTTAAGTCGGGGTCCACGTTAATCAATTTATGGTATACTATAAACTAGGACCTATAAAAGTAAGATTTTTCATACGTACAAAAATGATTTGTTGCATCTGGCAGAGAATTAAGTAAGGTGTAAATGCGTTAACACAGGGGTGTCCAAACTTTTTGACGTGGGGGTTGCATTGTGCGGAAACAAATTATATATATATATATATATATATACTGTATATGTGTGTGTGTATAGGCGCTCTCTAAATATACTATATATATATATATATATATATATATATATATATATATATATATATATATATGTGTGTGTGTGTGTGTGTATAGGCTTTCTCTCTCTCTCTCCACACATATATATATATATATATATATATATATATATAATATATATATTATAGGGACGGCGTGGCGAAGTTGGTAGAGTGGCTGGGCCAGCAATCGGAGTGTTGCTGGTTACTGGGGTTCAATTCCCACCTTCTACCTTCCTAGTCACGTCCGTTGTGTCCTTGGGCAAGACACTTCACCCTTTGCCTCTGATGGCTGCTGGTTAGCGCCTTGCATGGCAGCTCCCGCCATCAGTGTGTGAATGTGTGTGTGAATGGGTAAATGTGGAAATACTGTCAAAGCGCTTTGAGTACCTTGAAGGTAGAAAAGCGCTATACAAGTACAACCCATTTATCATTATCATTTATATTATATATATTATATATATATAATATGGGGCGGTATAGCTCGGTTGGTAGAGCGGCCGTGCCAGCAACTTGAGAGTTGCAGGTTCGATCCCCGCTTCCGCCATCCTAGTCACTGCCGTTGTGTCCTTGGGCAAGACACTTTACCCACCTGCTCTCAGTGCCACCCACACTGGTTTAAATGTAACTTAGATATTGGGTTTCACTATGTAAAGCGCTTTGAGTCACTAGAGAAAAGCGCTATATAAAATATAATTGATTGAAAATTGATTGATATATATATATTGTATATATATATACCCTATACATTTATATGTGCATATATTATAATAATATAATGGATATTTAATTAATTTAATTGGATATTTAAAGTATGGGAAAGTTCGACTCCTACCTTGTTTACATCTGTGACGAACTCCTTAAAGTTTTGCAATCAGAAATATCAAGCAGCTAAAATGCGGCAAACATGGATAAGTGTGTAATGGATGTAATTTGGAAATTTTTTATGGTGAATGCACTTTATTTTATCCACAAAGTTCAGTGACAATGTCTGTTGACATTTTGTGTTGGTTGGATTTTTTTTTCCAACATGAGTCATTGGGTCATATAAATAAATGCTGCGGATTCAGTGCATAATTAAAGGTCATTGACATTCATTTTAAAATTTTAGACTTTTAAAATGAATGCATTCTCCCTGCGGGCAAGCTTCCGTCTCACGAGCCAATTTGAAGACGTCGGGCCGTAGTTTGGACACCCCTGCGTTAAGAAATATCATTGTAATTATTAAGCAAAGCAATGCAAGTTAAAGCCATCCCTGACAACATTTGCATTTCAAAACATGGGAAATTTCTCTGGAAAATGGATAAAAATAAGGGATTTTCATTTTCATCACAAAAAAGCTGTTAAATCAATTAAAAAACACGTGGCAGACTTTCAGTCAGATCCATTGTGTTACAAGAAAGTGTTGCTAACCACTGCACTATCCACTCCAGAGAGTATGGCCAACGCGGTTTCAAAGAAGGTAGCATAGCAACCTGTGAACGTGTTAGTATGGCCAGAGGATCTCCTGAATGATTGGTCAAAAGCCCCTCACGTGACTACAGAGCGCCATGTTTGCTACCAACTTGGAAACCCAGTTGACCTTACTCTCGCTATACATGGCTCTGACCCTCTCCAGCTGACCCATGCAGCAGTTGGCATCCCTGAAGTAAGGAAACGGGAACGGAATGAAGGACACAAACAGGATTTCCCAGCAAAAACGGTAAGGTTGACAGGCAAGATTAAAACACTTTAAGACTCCGTGTTAAAGTAAGTGGCGCATAAAACACGAAAGTGGAAGTTCTAAAAAGAGCGATAAATACCCGTTTCTATCTAGCATTAGTAGTACAGTAGTACTTCAACTTACCAATATTCTAATATACAAGCTCTCTCAGCTCTTTTGAGTTACGAGCCTCCACTTTTTGAAGTAGGTACTGTCTAGAGATCGACACAATCCTGCCCCCTGACCACCGGAAGTGGGAACGTTCGTGCCTTGCTCGCCGGGCCCCAGGTAGACATACATATCACTTCTTGTTGCCTTTGACCTCTGCGATCCGTCACCTAAATACGTAGGTGTGCAACACGAACAATACCAATTGTCCATTGTTACACTGTGGAGAAGCAGTCCAAAGTCCACAGCAGTCCAAAGTCCACATCAGTCAAGTGAAGCCCAAGTGATAATGTACAATTTTACATTCACAAAACTACTATTGTTTTGGTTCTCATACAATGATTATTATCCAAAAGTTGGTTTTCTTTTTTAAAAGGCGTGTTAGATGTTGGAATTTCGCGAGGAACAAACACAGATGAATTTGGTTTAAGTTAATTTCACTGGGCGACGCTGATTTAAGATTCCGTTGTTTGGAATCTGGATGGTAGAAACATTTGAGCTCGCGAGTTGAAGTACTACTGTAGTTAGTCGCTGTATAAAATGATCAGAGGAGAGACAGATCGGTTCTAAAAGAGAGAGCAGATAAGACGTTGCTTAGCAATACCACAGGAACTGGTAGCTGGCGCTACTTGTTCTGCCTGAGGTCTTCCACCAGCAAAGGCTCCTCCTCCTCCAGGATTTCCAAGAAGACGTCCTTGGCCTTGTTGCCGGACTGGAGAGCCTGCAAGTAGATTTCCCTCATCTTTTGTTGGCTGACGGTCGCCCTCAGGATCACTGTGTAGACTTCAGTCTTGATGACTTCCTTTTCCTGGAGTTGATCCAGAATGGAATCAACGTTGGTCACTCTCTTGATAAGCTCCTTCTTGTGTTTATCCACAAAGTGCAGTTCTGAAGAAGAAGAAATGAGACAAAATAAGACAAGTTAGCACCTTCTTTACATGTCCAATAAGTCCAGGTGTACAACAAATTTATTTTAAAAAAAAAACCTGAAAGTTGTGGATTTAAATCTGATGGAAAGTTTCTTATTTGTTGATTACTTTAAGCAGGAAATAACAAAATAAACGGTCATGTTATAATTGAAGTTTTCTTTGACATTTTCACCAAAAACATCTATTTTCATTAAGACTACAACTCCCAGGGTTTTAGGCCCGGTCTACATTAAGCTGGATAACCCCTTAAACAAATAATTATTTAGCCTAAGCCACACTAAACCATCGTTTAAAATTCCCCTTCTTGGATAATTTTTTACAAGGGTAATAAGTGCGCTGTGTATTTCTTGAATCTCCGGCTCTTAGCTTTGTATGGACTCATTGATCGTTTACAAACTGAGTTCGGAGAGGATGTGAAGTCAGAAAGACCGCGCCCCACACAGGAAGCGACGTCAGAAAGAACGCGCCACAGCTAGCTTTATAACAACCGGAGCTAACCACTGGAAAGATGGAGGTGAGTCATCTAGACATGCCCGTGTTTCTCATTCTTCTACATGAACAGACGCTTGTGGAAAACACACATGAATACCTTAATAGAAGAAAATGCGCGATTGCAGCTATTTCGGATACAACACATCTCAGACGGCAAGATAACTTTCGAATGGGAGCTGGGATTATACTTACCGAAAAACTTTGTCCATTTTAACTTTTTTTCTTATTATATATGACTTTAATATTGTACAATTACATAATTGTAGCTTGTAAAATAAAACAAAAATTCAGATTATTCCTAAAAGTTATTGTATCAAAACGTTTTCTCACAATATTGCAACTTTTTTTTTTTAATATGACTTTATTTATTTGACTTCAATAATGTAAAATGGCATACCTATTTATTGAAACAAATTAGAAAATGTTTCCTAAAATATTTCTTTCTTAAAATATTTCTACACAACGCTTGTAAAATACGTTTTTTTTCTTACAATAATTTATTCCCCCCCCCCAAAAAAAGAAATTCACAGTACAATATTACTAACTTAAAAAAATACCTTTTTTATAATATATTTGACTTTAATCTTGTAGAATTACATAATGTTGTCTTGTGAAATAAAACAAAAATTCTGATTATTCCTAAAAGTTATTGTATCAAAATTATTATAATTTTTTTTAAATATGACTTTTCCCCACAATATATCAGACTTTAATAATGTACCAATGGCATACCTATTTCTTGAATTCTTTTTTTAAGTTTCTTAAAATAGTTCTACACAAATCTTGTAAAATAAAAATTTTCTCACAATATTGCAATTTCTAAAAAAAAAAAAATAATAATTATTTTTCACAGGAATCCTGTAAAATGGCATACTTTTTCTTGTAAAATATTAAATTTTTTTCTCAAAATATTCCGACAAAATTATTGTACAATGCCAACTTTTTTTCTCACAATATTACTAACTTTAAAAAATACTTTTTTTTCAAAATATATTTGACTTTAATCTTCTAAAAATTACAAAATTGTGTCGTGTAAAATAAAAGAACATTTCACATTATTCCTAAAAGTTATTTTATCAAAACGTTTTCTCACAATTTTGCAACAAAAAAAAAATATATTTTTTACTTTAATCAAGTAAAATGACATACCCATTTCTACACAATACTTTTAAAATAGTTTTTTTTCTCACAATATTATAAAAATGTCCGTAAATCCTTCACCGTTTGTTTAATGATGCTAAAACTTCCAAAACATTTTCAACAAAGCCCATAGGGGGCGTGTCCTAACATTTGGACATTCCTACATATTAATGTGTACAAATAACATGTAGTACTGTGATATAGGGATGGGTCAAATGCAGAGGACAAATTTCACCACACCTAGTGTGTGTGTGACAATCATTGGTACTTTTTAACTTTAGTGCACTTTCCTATCACACCCCCATTGGTGGTCTAGGTTAGAGTGGTGACGATGACACAAGTACTACCTTTGCCTTCTGCGCCTTCGTCCGGGCGTCCTGCACTGTCCGTGGACTGGGCATCTGCAAAAATATGAAGACGGAAATTTAGCAATTACATATATTTAGTACATGACAACTTGCATACTTAACAATCTGCAGTAATTTTAATTTAAATGTATATGTATATATATATATATATATATATATATATATATATATATATATATATATATATATATATATATATATATATATATATATATATGTGTATATATGTATATATATATGTATATATATATGTACATATATATATGTATATATATATGTATATATGTATATATATATATATATATATATATATATATATATATATATATATATATGCATATATATATACATATATACACACACATATATACATACAAAAATGTATATATATATATACATATTTACATATATATAAATATACCTATACATACTGTATATACACACATATATATGTTGGTGATTTATAGATATTTGTAGAGGACTTTATATTAAAATAATAAACAAAAATATATACATATTTAGAGTAAATATATATATTTGTATTTGTTATTATTTTATCATTTTGTGACCTAAATATTAACCAAGTATTAGCATCACTGTTATTATAAGCGCTAACCCTGAAGAACTACTTTTAGTAACACGGCACCTTAATTATGGATGAAATGCAGCTACTGCAGCTACTGACAGGCAGAGCCGATGAGCTGCTGCATCGCCTCTGAGATGGTAAAAATTTATTCTAGAATATACATCATCCCTCTCACTTGGATAGTAGAAGGTTCTGGACATAAACCCATAAGTTGGTCAATTTTGACATCCAATTAAAAAAAATAAAAAAATAAAAAAATAAAATAAAATTACATCCAATTTATAGCCCTGTGACGAGACAAACACTTTTTTGCTCCCAGTATTTTTTACCTGAGTAGTGAGAATTGTGATTAATTAATCATCTATTAACGGGGAACGCAAGTCTTGTGCTGAAAGATATACACATCCCAACAGTCTTTATCCCACTTAGAGCAGACATGGTACAGTGAGTGATTGTTCTATTACAGTTTGTATATCTTGTTTAGCACTTAGCAATACTGCTACATGATGCTTAGTGTTTTACTAAAGCTGCATCTTTTTAGCACACACCTTCTAAAACTTGTAGATCATCCTCCTTATATTCAATCCAAATCAGATCCCACATCAGGGCGAGAAAAAACTCAACCCAATATTGTACAATTACATAATTGTGTCTTGTAAATTAAAACAAAAATTCAAATTATTCCTAAAAGTTATTGTATCAAAAAGTTTTCTCACAATATTGCAACTTTTTTTTTAATATGACTTTTTTCCCCACGAAATATGACTTCAATAATGTAAAGTGGCATACCTGTTTATTGAAACAAATTACTTTTTTTTTCTAAAATATTTCTTTCTTAAAAATATTTCTACACAACACTTGTAAAATAAAAAATTTTTCTTACAATATTGCATTTTTCTAAAAAAAAAATAAAAAAATCACAGTACAATATTACTAATTTAAAAAAATATTTTTTTCATATAATATTTGACTTTAATCTTGACTTTTTTCCACACTATTTATACGACATTAATCATGTAAAATGGCATATTCTTTTCTTGTAAAATGTTAACTTTTTTCTTATTATATATGACTTTAATATTGTATAATTACATAATTGTCTTTTCTTACAATAATGCATCCCCCCCCCAAAAAAAATTCACAGTACAATATTACTAATTTAAAAAAAATACTTTTTTCATAATATATTTGACTTTAATCTTGTAGAATTACATACTTTTGTCTTGTAAAATAAAACAAAAATTCAGATTATTTCTAAAAGTTATTGTATCAAAACGTTTTAGCACAATATTGCAACTTTTTTTTTTTTAATATGACTTTATTTATTTGACTTCAATAATGTAAAATGGCATACCTATTCATTGAAACAAATTAGAAAATGTTTCCTAAAATATTTCTTTCTTAAAATATTTCTACACAACTCTTGTAAAATAAGTTATTTTTCTTACAATATGGCATCCCCCCCAAAAAAAATTCACAGTACAATATTACTAACTTAAAAAAATACTTTTTTCATAATATATTTCACTTTAATCTTGTAGAATTACATCATTTTGTCTTGTAAAATAAAACAAAAATTCAGATTATTCCTAAAAGTTATTGTATCAAAATTATTATAATTTTTTTAAAAATATGACTTTTCCCCACAATATATCAGACTTTAATAATGTAACAATGGCATACCTATTTCTTGAATTCTTTTTTTTTTGTAAGTTTCTTAAATATTTCTACACAACTCTTGTAAAATAAAAATGTTCTCACAATATTGCAATTTCTAAAAAAAAAACAAAAAACAAACTTTTTCACAGGAATCTTGTAAAATGGCATACTTTTTCTTGTAAAACTTTAATTTTTTTTCTCAAATATTCCGACAAAATTCTTGTTCAATGACGTTTTTTCTCACAATATTACTAACTTAAAAAATACTTTTTTTTCAAAATATATTTGACTTTAATCTTCTAAAATTTACAAAATTGTGTCGTGTAAAATAAAAGAACATTTCACATTATTCCTAAAAGTTATATTATCAAAACGTTTTCTCACAATTTTGCAATTAAAAAAAATATTTTTTTACTTTAATCAAGTAAAATGGCATACCCATTTCTACACAATTCTTTTAAAATAGTTTTTTTTCTCACAATATTATAATAATGTCCGTAAGTCCTTCACCGTTTGTTTAATGATGCCAAAACTTCCAAAGCATTTTCAACAAAGCCCATAGGGGGCGTGTCCTAACATTTGGACATTCCTACATATTAATGTGTACAAATAACATGTAGTACTGTGATATAGTGCACTTTCCTATCACACCCCCATTGGTGGTCTAGGTTAGAGTGGCGACGATGACACGAGTACTACCTTTGCTTGAATTATCGTTGTCAACGCTTGACTTCGTACTGACGCCATCTGCGCCACCGGCCGGTGCACTGTCTGTGCACTGGGCATCTGCAAAAATATGAAGAAGGAAATTTAGCAATTACATATATTTAGTACAGGACAACTTGCATACTTAACAATCTGCAGTAATTTTAATTGAAATGTATATATATATATATATATATATATATATATATATATATATATATATATATATATATATATATATATATATATATATATATATATATATATATATATATATATATATATATATATATATATATATATATATATATGTATGTATGTATGTATGTATGTATGTATGTATGTATGTATGTATGTATGTATATATATATACATACATACATACATACATATATATATATATATATATATATATATATATATATATATATATATATATATATATACATACATACATATGTAAGTGTGTATGTATATATGTATATATGCATATATATATACATATATACATACACACTTACATATATGTATACATATATAAACACACATATATACATACACACATTTATATATATACTGTATACATATTTACATTCATACACACATACATATACATAAATATACCTATACATACTGTATATACACACATATATATGTTGGTGATTTATAGATATTTTTAGAGGACTTTATAGTAAAATAATAAACAAAAATATATACATATTTAGAGTAAATATATATATTTGTATTTGTTATTATTTTATCATTTTGTGACCTAAATATTAACCAAGTATTAGCATCACTGTTATAATAAGCGCTAACCCTGAAGAACTACTTTTAGTAACACGGCACCTTAATTATGGATGAAATGCAGCTACTGCAGCTACTGACGGGCAGAGCCGATGAGCTGCTGCATCGCCTCTGAGATGGTAAAAATTAATTCTAGAATATAAATCATCCCTCTCACTTGGATAGTAGAAGGTTCTGGACATAAACCCATAAGTTGGTCAACTTTGACATCCAATTTAAAAAAAATAAAAAATATATATATATATATAAAATTACATCCAATTTATAGCCCTGTGACGAGACAAACACTTGTTTGCTCCCAACATTTTTTACCTGAGTAGTGAGAATTGTGATGAATTAATCATCTATTAACGGGGAACGCAAGTCTTGTGCTGAAAGATATAAACATCCCAACAGTCTTTATCCCACTGAGAGCAGAAATTGTACAGTAAGTGATTGTTCTATTACAGTTTGTATATCTTGTTTAGCACTTAGCAATACTGCTACATGATGCTTAGTGTTTTACTAAAGCTGCATCTTTTTGGCACACACCTTCTAAAACTTGTAGATCATCCTCCTTCTATTCAATCCAAATCATTTAGGGGAATTATGGATATTTTTAGGGTGACAGCTTTGGTTCTGATGCTTGATGAAAAATATTACTGAAGAAACTGTCACACCTGGGTGAAGTCTTGTCTGGGTTTTGTCTGGTTTCATGTTGTCTTGTCATTTCCTGTTTTATTTTGAAAGGTTAACTCTCCCTCTCGTTTCAGGTCACTTGCCCTTCCTCCTGTTTCACTGGTCTGTCTCTCCTGATTGCCTGATTGTGTCCACCTGTGTCATCCACCCTCATGTGTATAAATGGCTCGTCTTCCTTCTGTCCTGTGCCAGAGTGATATCGTATGTTTTGTGCGAACCTCCAGCGGTCCATGTTCACAGTCATTGCCACGTTCTTTGTACCCTTTTTGTCAGGTAAGATTAGTTGTTTAGAATTGCCTCCCTTGGAGCGCCTTTTGTTGTTTTTGCATATTGTTCTCTTTGCAACCTTTTTCCCTCCGCAGCTGGAGCGTTTTGAGTTCATTGAGATTTTGTTAGTTTAGAGATTTGATAAGCTCGGCTTTTGGTAGCCTGTTAAGTTTCTTCTCTTTTTGACCCTTTCCCTTGTTTATAATAAATATTTGTTGTCAAACTCCTGCATCTGTGTCCAGAGTCCTGTTCCGGTCTTGACAGAAACAAAGACATAAACATGTGAATACTGTACTTTCTGATCATGGAGTGCATCATCTACTGTACTTCCTGGTTATCACATGTGTGTGGAACGATGGGAGTGTATAAATGCAAGATGGAACTGGTTTTCAATCATGATATAGATATGATAACATGGTCAATAATATAAATAAGTTTTTTGCACTTGTTTTAAAAAGCTGCTTTTAACTTTTAGCACATGTAAACATACTGACCGTGTGTATGTATGTTAGCTTTATAGTGGGGTGGGGCCCTTTAGGAGCATAACAATATTAATAATCATAAGTAAGTAATATTGGAGATTGAAGTGGGGCCACAGGCGACATTTTGTTTAGGGCGACACAAAGCCAAGGGCTCATACTTTAGATGGTGTTATCCTATTTATTGACTTTATGGCAGGGAATGTCCAAAGTCTTTTTGGAAAAATATACGAGGAGAAGGACTACTCGGGACACGCTGACAGTCAAGATGACGCACAACAACTTGTAATGGTTACAAGAAAAAAGTGGAGGTTTTGAGTGTGGCAAAAATGACATAAATACTAATATGTTGCTTGAAATATATTTAACTGCTTCGCTCAGGTGTGTCAAAACTGTCACTTTGGGGCCATTATTGGATTACTTTTTACTGGCACATATATATACATATATGTGTATATATATTAATACATGTACTTATGTTTATATATATGTTTGTGTACGTGTACAATTTATTTAAAAAACCCCTGAAAGTTTTGGATTTATATCCGATGGAAAGTTTCTTATTTGTTGAATACTTTAAGCAAGAAATAACAAAATAAACTGTTATATTTTGACCAAAAAACATCTATTTTCATTAAGACTAGAACTCCCAGGGTTTTAGTACTCCCCCTGCAATTCACAGAAGGCAGCCAAAAGGCTGTCCGTTTAAAAATTACCACTCAACAACTGACAATTTATTTTGTAAATGCAGCCATTACACGGGAATGTGGTGGATTACTCGAATGTTCAGATTCGGGGGAGGTGTATGCTTGAATAGATGGAAGCTTCAGACATCTCCTGAGAGTTCTTGTGTTGCTGTAGGACTGTAGCTAATATTAGCTGTCAATTTCTCTGATCTGATTTGAAATACTGTTTCGTATGTTGTCCATATTCAAGTGCCCTTGTGCAAAACGTTTTTGTTTGATAGTGCTTTTGTTTCTGTAAAAGAATATTGTAAATATTACTATAGTGCATAATTCTTTTACAAAGAAAACTTTTTTCACACAATATTTTTTCACAATACATGAATCCTGTAAAATCCTACACAGGGTTTCCCGCGGCCGCCTTAACAAAGAGCCACAGCCTAAACTAAAGTCTTAACAAGCTGCTCCGCTTAGTTCTGCCTCTGCCTCTGTCAGTACGTCTCTGCAGCACCCAGCATTGTCCCACCCACAGAACCATCTGATTGGTTACACGCAGAGCGGTAACAGCCAATCAGCAGTGCGTATTCAGCGCGCATGTAACAGCCAATCAGCAGTGCGTATTTAGAGCGCATGTAACAGCCAATCAACGGTGCGTGTTTAGAGCCATGTAACAGCCAATCAGCAGTGCGTATTCAGAGCGCATGGAGTCAGTCATAGACATCTCATTAGTAGACGCAGCATTTTCACATGCTTTGGCGTGTTTTATTATTCATTGTTTGCTTAACAGTAATAGAATATTCTCATATGCTATAAGTGACCAGACGTCCGAGATCAAAACTGGGAATATAATCCCAGAGAAGGGGGAAAAAAACGGACAGCTATTTTTAAGTTCAAGAAACAATATGATTAGGTTATATATACATGTGTATATCCTACATAAACAATGTATGAATACATTAGATATCTATATATCTTAGGGACCTATAGACTGTATCTCTGTTGCTGCAGCAGCAGAGAGTTTTTTCTGTCTTGACACTTTGTATTGATATTTTGTATTACATTCTTCCCTTAAATGATGTTTACAGTGATTGTTTTATATGTATTTTTTATGTACGTCACTTTGGATAAAAGCGTCTGCCAAATACTTAAACATAAACATATATAAACACCTGAAAGTCTTTATAACAGCTAAAACCACCAATCTGTTTCACTGAATTCAGAATAAAACCAAATTCCGTTTTACCCAACAATGTTAGTATTATATAGTATTAAAAACAATATTCACAGAACAATATTACTAACTTAAAAAAACACTTTTTCATAATATATTTTACTTTAATCTTGTAGAATTACATAATTTTGTCTTTTAAAATAAAACAAAAATTCAGATTATTCCTAAAAGTTATTGTATCAAAATTATTATAATTGTTTTTAAATATGACTTTCCCCACAATATATCAGACTTTAATAATGTAACAATGGCACACCTGTTTCTTGAATTCTTTTTTTTTTCCAGTTTCTTAAAATATTTCTACACAAATCTTGTAAAATAAGTTTTTTTTCTTACAATATTGCATTCCCCCGCCCCCCCCAAAAAATTCACAGTACAATATTACTAACTTAAAAAAATACTTTTTTCATAATATATTTGACTTTAATTTTGTAAAATTACATAATTTTGTCTTGTAAAATAAAACTAAAATTCAGATTATTCCTAAAAGTTATTGTATCAAAATTATTATACATTTTTTTTAAATATGACTTTTCTGCACAATATATCAGACTTTAATAATGTACCAATGGCATACCTATTTCTTGAATTCTTTTTTTTTTTTTTAAGTTTCTTAAAATATTTCTACACAAATCTTGTAAAATAAAATTGTTCTCACAATATTGCAATTTCTAAAAAAAAACAAACAAAAAAAAAACTTTTTCACAGGAATCCTTTTTTTCTCACAATATTACTAACTTTAAAAAAATCCTTTTTTTTCAAAATATATTTGACTTTAATCTTCTAAAAATTACAAAATTGTGTCGTGTAAAATAAAAGAACATTTCACATTATTCCTAAAAGTTATTTTATCAAAACGTTTTCTCACAATTTTGCAACTAAAAAATGTTTTTTTTACTTTAATCAGGTAAAATGGCATACCCATTTCTACACAATTCTTTTGAAATAGTTTTTTTTCTCACAATATTATAATATTGTCCGTGAGTCCTTCACCGTTTGTTTAATGATGCTAAAACTTCAAAAGCATTTTCAACAAAGCCCATAGGGGGCGTCCTAACATTTGGACATTCCTACATATTAATGTGTACAAATAACATGTAGAACTGTGATATAGTGAACTTTCCTATCACACCCCCATTGGTGGTCTAGGTTAGAGTGGCGACAATGACACGAGTACTACCTTTGCTTGAATTATCCTTGTCGGCGCTTGACCTCGTACTGACGCCATCTGCGCCTCCGGCCGGGCGTCCTGCACTGTCCGTGCACTTGGTATCTGCAAAAATATGAAGACGGAAATTTAACAATTACATATATTTAGTACAGGACAACTTGCATACTTAGCAATCTGCAGTAATTTTAAATTGAAATGTATGTATATATATATATATATATATACGTTAGAAAGGTTCCCAAACTCTGTCCACCTTAAGAGACTGTTATGAGCCGTCCACCTTAAGAGACTGTTATGAGCCGTCCACCTTAAAGGCCTACTGAAATGAATGTTTTTTATTTAAACGGGGATAGCAGATCTATTCTATGTGTCATACTTGATCATTTCGCGATATTGCCATATTTTTGCTGAAAGGATTTAGTATAGAACAACGACGATAAAGATTGCAACTTTTGGTATCTGATAAAAAAAAGGCTTGCCCCTACCGGAAGTAGCGTGACGTAGTCAGTTGAACATATACGCAAAGTTCCCTATTGTTTACAATGATGGCCGCATGAAGTGAGAGAGATTCGGACCGAGAAAGCGACAATTTCCCCATTAATTTGAGCGAGGATGAAAGATTTGTGGATGAGTAAAGTGCAAGTGAAGGACTAGTGGGGAGTTGAAGCTATTCAGATAGGGAAGATGCTGTGAGAGCCGGGGGTGACCTGATATTCAGCTGGGAATGACTACAACAGTAAATAAACACAAGACATATATATACTCTATTAGCCACAACACAACCAGGCTTATATTTAATATGCCACAAATTAATCCTGCATAAAAACACCTGCGTGTTTGTTACGCTAGCTCCTAGCTCCTCTGCTAGCTCCTAGCTCCATAGAACACGCCAATACAATTCAAACACCTGATCAACACACACAATCACTCAGCCCAAAAGACCGTTCACCTAACCCAAGGTTCATAAAGCTTATATATTTTTAAAAAGTTACGTACGTGACGTGCACATACGGTCAAGCTATCAAATGTTTAGCAGCCAAGGCTGCATACTCACGGTACCTGATATTCAGCTGGGAATGACTACAACAGTAAATAAACACAAGACATATATATACTCTATTAGCCACAACACAACCAGGCTTATATTTAATATGCCACAAATTAATCCTGCATAAAAACACCTGCGTGTTTGTTATGCTAGCTCCTAGCTCCTATGCTAGCTCCTAGCTCCATAGAACACGCCAATACAATTCAAACACCTGATCAACACACACAATCACTCAGCCCAAAAGACCGTTCACCTAACCCAAGGTTCATAAAGCTTATATATTTTAAAAAAGTTACGTACATACGCAAAAAAAAGTTGCGCACATACGGTCAAGCGATCAAATGTTTAGAAGCCAAAGCTGCATACTCACAGTAGCACGTCTGCGTCTTTGTCATCCAAATCAAAGTAATCCTGGTAAGAGTCTGTGTTGTCCCAGTTCTCTACAGGCGTCTGTGTATCGAAGTCAAAAGTCCTCCTGGTTAGAGTCTCTGTTATCCGAGTTCTTCCATCTTGACTACATCTTTCGGGAATGTAAACAAAGAAGCGCCGGCTGTGTACTGTTGTTGCTGACTACGTTCGAAAAATACGTCCATTTCGCACCGACAACTTTCTTCTTTGCTTGCTCAGCTTCCTTCTCCATAATGCAATGAACATGATTGCAACAGATTCACGAACACAGATGTCCAGAATACTGTGGAATTATGAAATGAAAACAGAGCTTTTTCGTATTGGCTTCAATGTGGAAGGCATACCCGTGTTCGCCGGGCTACGTCACGCGCATACGTCATCCTCAGAGGCGTTTCGAACCGGAAGTTTAGCGGCAAATTTAAAATGTCACTTTATAAGTTAACCCGGCCGTATTGGCATGTGTTATAATGTTAAGATTTCATCATTGATATATAAACTATCAGACTGCGTGGTCGGTAGTAGTGGGTTTCAGTAGGCCTTTAAGAGTGCAAGGTATTGTGGCGTGCTCATTCATTCTACCCACAACAGAGCACAGAGCGGTGAATGCACGTCATTTACATTTGCTGCCTGTATATATATGAAACCTATAATATTGTACAGCACTGCGGTGCCGGGTGCGTCATTGACGAACGTAAGTTCATTATATAGTTAAGAATTCTAATGTACACGTACAATTGCCTGTTTGACTTTTCTGCATTTGTTTGTTTCCGACGCTAGTTGAAAGTAATCCATTACTTACTTGCGCGCAGTGTGCCTTGTTTACAGCGTCTAGACAATGTAATTCATGTAACAGTTCTTTATCTCTTTAAAGAGAGCATTTGCGGACATTTGTGCCTTGTACATGGAGGCAAGCACCTTATTCTGCACGGCAGGTCACAAGTACCACGTTTACGTGCCTTCTGTAGCGTGCAGTGACACCTTGTGGTCTAGTTAAGACATTTAAGTTCAGTTAAATGTTGGGATGATGTTATTTGAGTGTTTGGTTTGATGCTATCCTGCAGTGTGTATGGCAGGGCTTACTGTTTACTGGTGAAGCTAATGTTTACTAAATGCTAATTATTACCGGTATATGCTATATTGTGTATCCATGATATATTATTGCATTAAGGTGATATGTGCTATTACTGGTATTCTATACTAATTGTTTATGATGTTCTTATCTGTTTACTACAGAACCACCTATACTAGCCAGTGTTGTACCATTCAACTAATCCATGCCTGTCAACCTGCCTACAAAACAAGTAAACTGCCCTATGCCAAACGAACTGTCCTGTCCATTGTGCCCTGACCGACGCCCCGGGGGCGAATGAGACTACCTTTATAGAACCATACAGTCCTTTTATAACTCTCCACAACATTGTGGTCCTTCGAGCCGGATAGCTTCATTTACCCCTGGACAGTATGGACTTCGAAGGATTAGGAGGACGGCCTAGGCGTCAAACACGCCCACCAACCCGCTTTGATGATTACCAGCTCAGCAACATCAGGCAAAGACACAGGCACGGGCATGAAGAAGAATGGTTATCTCACGAGAAGGAGGGTGCAGCCATGTCAACCCCCCCATACTCTACCCCCGCTCCCTACTCCCATCAGCTTAGGCGAGATGCTGCTTGTCATGAAGAGGACCCGTACGAACCAGAGTGGCAGAGGTACAGGTCAGACACCCAGCTAGCCCACCTACAGCATGCAGAGAGAGAGACAAGGGAGGAGTTGACCCGAGAACCAACCCCAATCCATCATTCACCTCAGGAACTCTCTCTAAGAGATGAAGTCAGTCAAATACTGAGAAAAAGCGCCATACTACAGCAGTCACAGCTGACCGTGCAAGCGGATGTGGCTGCATTAGGTCAAGTTCATAACGAAATTAGAAGACTGACTAACACAGTAATCATCCTTCAGCAAGGTACACCACGACCCACCAGTCAACTCAACCCCCATTCTGTATATACCGAGGATGAAGAGGATTGGCCTGAACCCCCTCCACCATGGCCAGACACAGCGGCCCTGGAACATCCGCCAGGTCAACCAGTCATGGACCGACTAGATCAGATGATGGTTGAGCTACAGCTGATAAGGAGCCAGACCTTGTCAGCTAGCCACCGCAAGGTGTCACCAGCGAAGGTTGGCAATAAACCACAGTACCTTCAAACCCGACAGCTAAGTAGCGAGCCTTGTCCCCCCTACATGGCTCACACCTACACCAGTCCTACACGCTCTCCAGAGGAACCTACCTACATGGCACGCTATCCACCGCAACAGTTGCCACACCACTTCCAGCGTGCTGTTCAGCCCCCACACCAGAGACCTGCGTATCACACCACTACATCAACAATGCTGCAACACCAACCACCGGCTCAGGCTCCTCCCACCAGAGCTATGCCCCACGTTGCAGACTATGCACCCCAGCAGCTGCTGAACCAGTACCAGCCACACTACGCACAAGTACAGTATCTCCCCCGTGTAACTCCCTCCTATGCAACCACTTATACGTCTAGCCAGCCTGGGTACATGCCAGTGTCCACACAAGCAGCCCCGTGGATGCAGAGACAGGGCCAGCAAACCCCTCCTCCACCACGCTATGAATCAGCAGCTGCTGAACATAGAGGCCCACGCCCGACCATACCAAACTTCAGTCACTACGACCCATGTGAGTTTGCCCGTTTGAAAATAGCCCTGGAGAACCTCCTGCCTACAGAAGGGACTGAAATGTTCAAGTACCAGATTCTGGTAGACCATCTGAGGCTTGAAGAGGCAAAATTGATAGCAGATGCCTATCTCAACTCCCCCACGCCCTACACTGACACCATGTCGGCCCTCAATGAGAAATTCGGCCAGCCCCACCAGTAAGCCCTCAGGAAGATAGCGAGTGTGCTAGACTCACCTGATGTTCACCGTGGAGACACCGCAGCCTTTGGGCGGTTTGCTCTCCATGTTCAGTCCTTGGTTGGCCTACTTAAGTCGTTGGGCACTGACGGTGAAGTGGAGCTTCGCTGTGGATCTCACGTGGTGAGACTGTTAAGCAAACTACCCGCAGAGCAACGGGCAGACTTCCGTCGGACCACCTTTAAGAACCCCGGGACTGTTCCCACCCTGTGCGATCTAGCCCAGTGGCTCCAGCACGAATCCTGGTGTCAGGATTTCGACAGACAGACACTCATAAGAGAAAAGGAAAACCAAGTGTCCCGGTATGAGGGTCGCCAGGGACGGCGACCTGTTACCGTCCTCCATGGATCAAAGGACTCTGAAGAAAATGATGGACATACTAGAGCCTCAGAGGGAAAGAAGGGGAGAGCTAAGCCCTATTGCCCTTTCTGCGAGAGCGATGAACACTTCCTCAGCCAGTGTACAGAAGTCACAAAGCTAAACAAAGAAACTCTCACTGAGTGGATAAAGGCCAACAAAAGGTGTTGGCGCTGTGCACGGCCTCACCAAGCCGCTCAGTGTGACTTAAAGAAGACCTGTGGCCTATGCCAAGGGAAACATCTGCAGGTCCTTCACGACGTAAATGATCGACCACCAAGACCGACAAGCAAGGAGGAGAGCTGCCTGGTGAGCTCCGCCACTGAGGTTCTGTACGTCGACCGTCCTTCAGTCCACACTAGGGTCTTACTGAAGGTCGTCAGAGTGCTTCTTCGTCACGGAAATCGCACTATAACCACCTACGCCATCTTGGATGACGGGTCCGAAAGGACCATGCTCCTGCCAGCAGCTGCCCGAGAACTTTGCCTACAAGGCACACCTGAGGACCTGCCCCTGAGAACCATTAGACAGGAGGTCCAGACCCTCCGTGGCTCTGCGGTATCCTTCCACATCTCTCCTGCTGCTGAGCCAAAGACCAGCTTCCTAGTCTCCAGAGCCTTCACCTCAGGTCGCCTCGGCCTAGGCGAACAGTCATACCCGATGGACCGACTCCAGAAGAGGTACGCCCACCTGGTCGGTTTACCAATTGAGCTCTTCCACAGTGCCAGACCCCTAGTACTCATCGGCTCCGACCACCCACACCTGATCACCGCTATCGAGCCAATCCGACTGGGCCTGCCAGGTGGGCCTGCTGCCGTCCGGACCAGGCTAGGCTGGACTCTTCAGGGCCCAGCAAGATTCTCCCAGCAGCCCCTACACTCACAGCAGTGCCTAGTGACATCAGTTCACCCTCCAGCTTCAGAACTATTCAAGCACGTCGAAAGGCTTTGGCAGCTCGACACCCTTCCATATAAAAGTGAGAAGATTGTAACCAGGTCGAGACAAGATCAAGCAGCAGTAGCCCTGCTAGAAGAGAAGACCACCCGCGTGGAGGTAGCAGGAGTCTTACGCTACGCCACCCCCCTGCTGCGCAGGCGAGACATGCCTCTCCTTCATGCCCCCAAAGAAGCCGTCATGCCGAGTCTGCCGAGCACAGAACGGCGGCTAGCTAAAGACTCAGAACGTGCCAAGGCTTACAGCGCAGAGATCCAGAAGCTGGTGGATGCAGGCTATATATATATATATATATATATATATATATATATATATATATATATATATATATATATATATATATATATATATATATACCCTGCCTTCCACCCGATTGTAGCTGAGATAGGCTCCAGCGCCCCTCAGTGGTAGAAAATGGATGGATGGATATACATATACATATATATATATATATATGTATATATATATATGCCTAATATATATATATATTAGGCAGCACGGTGGAAGAGGGGTTAGTGCATCTGCCTCACAATACGAAGGTCCTGAGTAGTCGTGAGTTCAATCCCGGCCTCGGGATCTTTCTGTGTTGAGTTTGCATGTTCTCCCCGTGACTGCGTGGGTTCCCTCCGGGTACTCCGGCTTCCTCCCACCTCCAAAGACATGCACCTGGGGATAGGTTGATTGGCAACACTAAATTGGCCCTAGTGTGTGAATGTGAGTGTGAATGTTGTCTGTCTATCTGTGTTGGCCCTGCGATGAGGTGGCGACTTGTCCAGGGTGTACCCCGCCTTCCGCCCGATTGCAGCTGAGATAGGCTCCAGCGCCCCCCGCGACCCCGAAGGGAATAAGCGGTAGAAAATGGATGGATGGATTTATATATTAAGGGTGTAACGGTACGTGTATTTGTATTAAACCGTTTCGGTATGGGGGGTTCGGTTCGGAGGTGTACCGAACAAGTTTCCACACGGACATATTAAGTAGCGCACCGCACGTTGTGTAAACAATGCACACTGAGGCACAACACACGGCATGCTAGCAACGACCGGGCTACTACAACATGCAAAATCATTGCAGTTCCGGACGCCGAGATGAGCAGTCGCATTTTCTTTCGCTCCCGTTTGGGAATCCAAACAATTGCTCGGATGATACCACACTTCCTCCTTTTTCTACTGTGGATCATGGATTTGTATTTTAAACCACCACGGATACAATACCCTTTAAAAAATGAGAGTTGTGAACGCGAAAAGGACGACCACTGTGATTTCTACCTCCTCTGTAATTCATCTGCTAAGCACCTGGGTTTCGGAGGTAATGTGATCCACTCGTGCCTTACAGCGGATCGGAACAGAAGAAATAAGCCCCTGACTGGAAGGATAGACCGAAGATCAACAATTTCACTATTACCGTATTTTTCGGAGTATAAGTCGCTCCGGAGTATAAGTCGCACCGGCCGAAAATGCATAATAAAGAAGGAAAAAAACATATATATAAGTCGCACTGGACTATAAGTCGCATTTTTTGGGTAAATTTATTTGATAAAACCCAACACCAAGAATAGACATTTGAAAGGCAATTTAAAATAAATAAAGAATAGTCAACAAAAGGCTGAATAAGTGTACGTTATATGACGCATAAATAACCAACTGAGAACGTGCCTGGTATGTTAACGTAACATATTATGGTAAGAGTCATTCAAATAACTATAACATATAGAACATGCGATACGTTTACCAAACAATCTGTCACTCCTAATCGCTAAATCCGATGAAATCTTATACGTCAAGTCTCTTACGTGAATGAACTAAATAATATTATTTGATATTTTACGGTAATGTGTTAATAATTTCACACATAAGTCGCTCCTGAGTATAAGTCGCACTCCTGGCCAAACTATGAAAAAAAACTGCGACTTATAGTCCGAAAAATACGGTACTTCTACTCTCAGGCAAGCTATCCAAGTAGCATGTAGTTGTATGACTTGAATAACCCGAATAACTTTGCACGACTACTTTCGCGTGGTTACTAATGAAAGGCTAATTGAACACGGCAGCTCGGATAGCGTTGTTAGTTTTCAACACCTTTTGGCGGCATTTGATGACTTTGCGGGAGTGAGAGAACACATCCTGGTTATCATAATGAATAACATTTACTTTACTAACACAACTTTTGCGTTTACATTTGATAATAGATGACTTACCTCGCATCCGGACGTCCCTCAAATCAAATTTTGGAGTTGGAGGCAGTCCTACAGTTGGAAGAAGTTTTGGACGCGTCAGTTCCCTAAACATTTCATCTGCAAACACAGGAAGGCATTGTTTAGTATTTCACAGATGCAGCTGCTTAACAGAAATGACTGCACCCTACTTTTCAAACCCAAACCAAGGAAAAAGCAATTGTTTTAAACACATCGATTAAATAAAATTAACAAAACCATTGCCCTCGTCTATTAAACATGTTTTAAAGCCTTCATCGTCACTAGCTGCATTTTCATTACCTCTAGAAATGCGTGAAACCTAAATATGCAATAAGAGACTGGTAATGAAAACAGCCATATTTCGAAAAACCTCTCAAATATTGCTAAAAATTTTTGTGCTCTCATGATGTGGGTTTTGAGACGATTCTATATTGAAGTGTTTAGCAAAAGCATAATGGAAACACTATTTGCGCATTTAGAGGTCACTTAAACATCGAACTGGCGTGGCATTGATGCAGGAAAACTAATGCAGACGGGGCGTCTTGTCTCGCTTCCGATCGGTCGGCCGGGAAGAGTGAGGCAGCACCGTGCCACCTCGGAGGTCCCTTCCCGGCAATAGAGGCCGACTCGCAGGCTTGAGGAGACCCACATACCCAAACAGTAATGCCAAGGGGGGTGTAAGTATGTTGTCTTTTAGCGATCATCCACTGCCTTTGCCTTCCATTGACATCACAGCAACAGCTGTGGCTGCAATATCTTCCTCAGAGTGGAATCTCGTGGGATGAGATTTTACGAGAATTACACCTCATGACGCAAAACTACTTACTGTAAATGCATCTTTCCAATTTCAGTTAAACGAGGAGAACATTTTGTACTACACAATGTCAGGAGAAAAAGATATTCAAATTAAAAGCAGACAACACCAAAGTTCACCAATATGTTCAAAAGGAAAGTAAAAGTAAATAACAACAAAGTTGGTTAGGATCTATTCCTTGAATAAATGAAGTGCAAACCCAGTTGGGTGGCCTTATCGTAGCATCCAATCTGTTTCAATTACTCGATGGTCACTGTTAGAGCTTCATCGATGGTGAAGGTGGACACCAGCTCGTTGGTAACCTCCATGTGGCTGTTGTTCTCCACCTTGGTGTCCTACACCCTCTTGTCCCCAGGGTGGGGAAGTGTTCCTGAGCCCATGTGGTGATATCCTTTACACTCTGATGTCGCTTGTTGATGCAGTACAGCCTGAGGGATCGAAGGTCACGGGCTTAGCTGCTTACGTGCAGTGATTTCTCCAGATTCTCTGAACCTTTTGATGATATTACGGACCGTTGATGGTGAAATCCCTAAATTCCTTGCAATAGCGGGTTGAGAAAGGGTTTTCTTAAACTGTTCAACAATTTGCTCACGCATTTGTTGACAAAGTGGTGACCCTCGCCCCATCCTTGTTTGTGAATGACTGAGCATTTCATGGAAACTGCTTTTATACCCAATCATGGCACCCACCTGTTCCCAATTTGCCTGTTCACCTGTGGGATGTTCCAAATAAGTGTTTGATGAGCATTCCTCAACTTTATCAGAATTTATTGCCACATTTCCCAACTTCTTTGTCATGTGCTGCTGGCATCAAATTCTAAAGTTAATGATTATTTGCAAAAAAAAAGAAAAAGTATCAGTTTGAACATCAAATATGTTGTCTTTGTAGCATATTCAACTGACCCCCGGACTGTTGAACAACTTAAGCTGTACATCAAGCAATATAGGGAAAGAATTCCACCTGAGAAGCTTAAAAAATGTGTCTCCTCAGTTCCCAAACGTTTACTGAGTGTTGTTAAAAGGAAAGGCCATGTAACAGTGGTGAACATGCCCTTTCCCAACTACTTTGGCACGTGTTGCAGCCATGAAATTCTAAGTTAATTATTATTTGCAAAAAAAAAATAAAGTTTATGAGTTTGAACATCAAATATCTTGTCTTTGTAGTGCATTCAATTGGATATGAGTTGAAAAGGATTTGCAAATCATTGTATTCCGTTTATATTTACATCTAACACAATTTCCCAACTCATATGGAAACGGGGTTTGTATTTTCCACCTCATTAAATAAAATATATTGTCAGGCACCGAGTTATATCCATAAATGTTAGCAACTATAAAGTTAGTTTTCTGAATCTCAAAAACCTGACAAATATAATGGTCATTTTTATCATAGTCACTATGATGCAATAAAACCCCTGTAATATTGTTTTTGAGTGGTCCAACTCCACCAGAACGCTGTGATGCATGAGAGCAATATATCTCATTACCCCATTGAGATCTCCAAAACTTTACATCATCATTCATACTGTGTGTCTACTGTAAAAAACAAACATCTGTTTTACATTGTTTAAGAAATAAATATAAAGCTTTGCACTTCAAGTTCTGCCTTAACCCCCTGGCGTTGAGAGAAACTATAGATAAAGACAAGGTTAAACAAAAATGAATTAGAATTAGAAAATGCTTTGAGTTAGAAACAAAGCAACTGGAAGCTGCGGGAACAACATCATATTAATATTCAGAAAAGGGCAAAAAACTGGCTCGTGCGTAAATTGTAACTCCAACCAACCATCCATCCATCCTCTTTTAACAAAATAAAGTCAAGAGGAAGTTAATGTCTGAAAGGTGTATCTTCAGACTGGAAGAGGGATTTATTTTTTCTCGATAAATGCTCGACCGCCTACAAAGTAGGCAATTTTCCCTGCCTTGCGAACTTCATCCACCAGTGGCCATAACTTCATTCTTGCTTCTTTGTCGACTTTACAAAGATCCTCGGCGAAGCGCAGCTCGTTGCCTCGAAGGTAAGAGGAATTATTTGCAGCGGCCCAGACTGCAGCTCTGTGCGCCCGGGAGGAAAACTGCAGTAAAACACACCTGTTACCTTTCGGCTTCTTCACTCCAACGTGGTGCACGGTGTCGATAACATTCGGGAGCCTTTCAGCATCAGACGGCAGCAGAGCCTGGCAAACTCGAATAACCTCTTCACGTACATCTCTGTCCTCCACACGCTCGGCCACACCGTGCAGTCTCAGGTTCCATCGTCTTGAATATCTCTCAATCTCGGTGATGCGTTCTTGAAGTACATTAATTAGCTTCTTGTCCCCCTCCACAGCCAGTTCCAGTCCAGAAACTCTCCCCATAATCTCACTTACTTGTTTGCAAACTAGTTCCACTTTAACATTTCCGCTGGCAATTTGAATGGCTTTGGCCTGGATCAACTTTTTCAGCTCCTCCGAGCGGGCGTTCAGCTCGTCTGAACGGGCGTTCAGCTCTTCTGAGCGGGCGTTAATTAACACGGATAGCGTATTGCCCTTTTCATCTTTACCTTTCTCCGGTGTTACTGACAGGGAAGGAAAAACTTCTTCATTCATGAGATGCATTTTCATGCTGTCCCCACCGATGATATAGTCATGGCAGTTCTCAAATAGCAGGTTTGAAGCTCCGGTTGTAGCGTTATCGGCCATTTTCCTCGCCACACCTTTCCTTTTCGAGCCAGAAGACGTCGGCATAGTTCAAAGGAGCAGCCGTCAAAGTCCCGCCAAATGAAACACAAAATGAACTAAATACTATAGGAAACCATTAAGTTTATTTTCAATCATACACGAGCCATTTTCACAGGATTATATTCTTTTTTAGATGCTGCTCCCGCAAGTAAGACCGTTCACGGCGCCATCCTGGATCTCCTCACCTTAAGTTTGCCATTGTTCAACCTCGCGCGACTGACACGTGACGTAAATGTAAGGGCGGGAACAACTGACGTAACCAGGAAGTGTCCCGAAGGCAAGAGGGCTCCCGCCAGGATCCATACCTCGTCGACTGCATGGGCTGGCTCCTTGGAAGGATGCAGCCGCCGAATTGAGACACCGCTATCGAGTGGGAACTGTCAATAATAAACCAAAATAATAAGAAAAAAAACAAGTTTCAGCTAAAAGTGAGCTCCAGTTAAATTGAACTTAAAGTTACATCGAAATTATACACGGTATCTTTGCACCTGGTTGATGAGGAAACAAGGTTGGTGATCAAATGTGTGATGTAAATGTATTTTTTGTCGTGTATTACTGAATGTACAATTTACTACTACGATTTGTTGCCCACCAGAGGGTGCTGTCTCGCTGTGTTAAAATGTATTTTTAGCCAGGAATGCAATCTTTACAAGGTTTAATGCAGAGGTTGGCAGCCCAAAACGTTGCAAGAGCCATATTGGACCACAAGTAAATGGTAAATGGGTTGTATAGCGCTTGTATAACGTTTTTCTACCTTCAAGGTACTCAAAGCGCTTTGACACTATTTCCACATTCACACACACATTCACACACTGATGGCGGGAGCTGCCATGCAAGACCATAACCACGACCCATCAGGAGCAAGGGTGAAGTGTCTTGCTCAAGGACACAACGGATGTGACGAGGTTGGTAGAAGGTGGTGATTGAACCAGGAACCCTCAGGTTGCTGGCACAGCCACTCTGCCAACTGCGCCACACCGTCCCCGTATACAAAATACAAAAAACAAATCTGTCTGGAGCCGCAAAAAATGAGCCGTATGTAAGTCTTATAATGAAGGCAACCCATGACGTAAGTGTCTATATTAGCTATAATAGCCTACTATCAAAATGACTATGTGTCGCAGGCGGAAATGTTGAAATTTAATATTTATTCTATACATTTTTACGACATTAGAAACCATTTGTAAATCAGAGGCTACTCAGAAGGTGAGATAATTCCTGGAAATTACTGGCTTTTAATGGCCAAAGGTATAGATGTGTGTGTCCAAGTTCAAGGAAACGACCGGCTGTCTTCTTTTAATAGATTTAGTACAATTTTTGGCAAGCTAGGTAATGTTTGCTGTGGTCTGGAACAACACGGCACACAAACAACCATCAGAAATGCAGCCAATATTACATACAGATAATGTGTCATGAGTCATGCAAAACTAAATTATATACAAAGAGGATAAAAGTAAAGGATCATAAATGAGCTCAAATATACTTACAAATGAGGCATAATGATGCAATATGTACATACAGCTAGAGCTGTATCTATCAAATATTTTAGTAATCGAGTATGCTATCGAATATCCCGATCGATTAATCGAGTAATCAAATCAATCATATTTTTGCTTAATTAAGGTTTAATTATACATGTTAAGATGTGCCCTCAATTATTGTGTTTGGCCTAATTGTCTTTTATTGCCTAAACGCCTGTTTTCATTATTTAAGGCTGACACGCACAGCTAAAATGCGTCCGTGGTTGATTGTGCCGATTTGTGTGTGCTAATAAAAACAGGTGCGCTCACAGCCCTATGTGCTGTGTGGTGTGACCGCATTTTGTCTCTCGTGCGTTTTTGATGATTATTATATGGTGCCGTTTAAACGTTAGTTTCGCCACCCAAATCCGCTGAGCCATTTTCAACCTGCCAACAATACATAAACAATATAAAAAGACAAACCATTTCATAATGAAAACAACAGTTTAAAATTTTAAGAATGCGAATGCAATACAGTTAATTTCATTCATTGCATGCAAAATAGTAATCAATGTCCATTTTGCCATCATGAAATGTTTGAGATGAAAACTAATATATATAAAATTAGTTCAAAATTAATATTCCCTGAGAAAGTTAAAATTAAATGTATTCTTAGTATAAAAAATAAAACAATATGAACAGTTTTCATTATATCAAACATAAAAAGTGGATTAGGTAGTGCCTTTAAAGGCCTACTGAAATGATTTTTTTTTATTTAAACGGGGATAGCAGATCCATTCTATGTGTCATACTTGATCATTTCGCGATATTGCCATATTTTTGCTGAAAGGATTTAGTATAGAACAACGACGATAAAGTTCGCAACTTTTGGTCTCTGATTAAAAAAAAGCCTTGCCCCTACCGGAAGTAGCGTGACGACACCGGAGGAAGGAATGCTCATATTTCCCTATTGTTTACACCAGCAGCGAGAGAGATTCGGACCGAGAAAGCGACGATTACCCCATTAATTTGAGCGAGGATGAAAGATTCGTGGATGAGGAATGTTAGAGTGAAGGACTAGAATGCAGTGCAAGACATATCTTTTTTCGCTCTGACCGTAACTTAGGTACAAGCTGGCTCATTGGATTCCACACTCTCTCCTTTTTCTATTGTGGATCACGGATTTGTATTTTAAACCACCTCGGATACTATATCCTCTTGAAAATGAGAGTCGAGAACGCGAAATGGACATTCACAGTGACTTTTATCTCCACGACAATACATCGGCGAAGCTCTTTAGCTACTGGGCTAACGTGGTAGCATTGGGCTCAAATGCAGATAGAAACAAAATAAATAAATCCCTGACTGGAAGGATAGACAGAAGATCAACAATACTATCAAACCATGTACATGTAACTACACGGTTAATAATTCCCAGCCTGGCAAAGCTTAACAATGCTGTTGCTAATGACGCCATTGAAGCTAACTTAGCAACGGGACCTCACAGAGCTATGATAAAAACATTAGCGCTCCACCTACGCCAGCCAGCCCTCATCTGCTCATCAACACCCGTGCTCACCTGCGTTCCAGCGATCGACAGAAGGACGAAGGACTTCACCCGATCATCCACGCGGTTGGTGGCTAGCGTCGGATAGCGCGTCTGCTATCCAAGTAAGTCCTCCTGGTTGTGTTGCTACAACCAGCCGCTAATACACCGATCCCACCTACAACTTTCTTCTTTGCAGTCTTCATTGTTAATTAAACAAATTGCAAAAGATTCACCAACACAGATGTCCAGAATACTGTGGAATTTTGAAATGAAAACAGAGCTTTTTTGTATTGTATTCAATGGGGTACCAATACTTCCGTATCAATTGTTGACATCACGCGCATACGTCATCATATCTAGACGTTTTCAACCGGAAGTGTGGCGGGAAATTTAAAATTGCACTTTATAAGTTAACCCGGCCGTATTGTCATGTGTTGCAATGTTAAGATTTCATCATTGATATATAAACTATCAGACTGCGTGGTCGGTAGTAGTGGGTTTCAGTAGGCCTTTAAAGCACCGTTTGCAGCACTTGCATTTGAAATGTGCAACTTCATATTCAGAACCATTATGGCTGACAGGAACTTGGCACACAAGTGCTATCACTGTGAACAAGGACTTGGCACTCTTACATTCTAAAGAGACTATAGTGGGTAGGGTTGGGTATCGTTTGAATTCGAACGATTCCGATTCTTTGTTTCGATTCCGATTCCTGACGATTCTCGATTCTAATTCTTTTAAGAGGCAGGGTCAAAAAAAAGTTTAGGATATTTTAAATGAGCTAGCTAACCTAAATACAGTCTTTCTGAATGAAATAGTCTGACATTCTCCATCAATTTTAATTCTATTAACTTTTTATGAACTTTACTATAAATTCCTCACAGGGCTGTTTTCAACTAGAATATAAATATCAAATCTATGAACTTGAATATAAATATTATAAATACATTTTCACAGGGGTATACTTTCCTCAAGAGAGCTTTATTTTTGAAAACCTCATGAAAACACATTTACACATAAGTGTATGATGCTGCAGGAAACCTCATGAAAACACATTTACACACACAAGTGTATGATGCTGCAGGTACTTAAACATGTTACCGTGCTCCCACTGATGGGCTAACCTGGTGCAGAAAAGCAAATAAACAATAAGAAACAACTTGCAAAACCCAGTCCAGATTGAGTTTGAGTTTGAGTTTATTTCGAACATGCAAGCATACAACATGATACATCACAATTTCCAGTTTCTCTTTTCAACATGTTCGAAAAGGAGTAGGAAGAAGCAGAGCTTATTTAATCCTACCCCTTTTCTTTTACATAACAGTTGCTAAACTTTTTTGTTCACTTCCTGTTCTCAATTTATTCACAATGTACTCCATAAGTAATCACAATAAAAATAAATAGATAAATAATAATTGGTGAAGTAAGTTACATTTCATATGATGAGATAAGTAAGATTATTTTGAGAGTGAAAGAATGGATGAATCAAATAAATTTAGAATGTTTATCATGGTTCTTCTTCTTTGTACTTTGTAAACACTTTAAGTTTGAAGAGTTTCTTGAAGTGGATCATATTAGTACATTGTTTGATTGCTTTGCTTAATCCATTCCATAATTTAATTCCACATACTGATATACTGAAGGTCTTAAGTGTTGTACGTGCGTACAAATGTTTTAAATTACATTTTTCTTTAAGAATATACTTCTCCTCTTTTTTTGAGAAGAATTGTTGTATATTCTTGGGTAGCAGGTTATAGTTTGCTTTGTGTATAATTTTAGCTGTTTGCAAATTCACTATGTCGTGGAATTTCAGTATCTTTGATTCAATAAATAAAGGATTTGTATGTTCTCTATATCCAACATTATGTATTATTCTAACTGATCTTTTTTGTAACACCGTTAATGAATGAAGTGTACTTTTGTAATTATTTCCCCATATTTCTACACAGTAATTCAGATATGGTAACACTAGTGAGCAGTAGGTACAGTATAAAATCAGAGACAGTTCTTGTTTAGGAAAATGACCATATCCGCCTTCTCAGGCAGGATGCGTGAGCGTTCTGGACAGATAGTGTCTCCTGCTGTGGAAAATACACATTCGCTGGGTGTGGAAGAAGCTTGAACGCATAAATAGGAGAAAGCGAGATCTGACAGCAGGAGGAGGACGGTCGGCGCAGCGCGTCGAAGACGGGACATGTATATATTTGTACTTCATGAACTCGGAGGTGCTTCATCATGTTCAACGTGCACCCTCCTAAGCACGAAACAGTCCTGTCGCACGTGTTATATTTTGCCGATATTTCATTTTTTTAAGTAAAATAAAGCCACACTTTCGACCGCCGACGCCCGCTATCCATGCTCGACTGGCTCGCTCGGCTACATAGGCTCTACTGTGCTAACACTTCCGGCGGTGGGCGCTTCTTCGTTGGTGTTCAGCGGCTTCTTCTTCCGGTCGGCGGACTTATTCTTTTTTTCCGGTCGGCGGACTGGGTATCGAAACTAGGAATCGAAATTTAAACTTTTGAACGATTCCGGGAGAATCGGAAAGTTAGTCCCGGTTCCAATCGATACTCGATACTCGATACCCAACCCTAATAGTGGGTGCAAGTGCAAGCTATCCAAGTAGCATGTGGTTGCATGACGTGAATAAACCGAATAACTTTGCACGACTGCTTTCGCGTGGTTACTAATGAAAGGCTAATTGAACACGGCAGCTCGGATAGCGTTGTTAGTTTTCAACACCCTTTGGCGGCATTTGATGACTTTGCGGGAGTGAGAGAACACATCCTGGTTATCATAATGAATAACATTTACTTTACGAACACAACTTTTGCGTTCACATTTGATAATAGATGACTTACCTTGCCTCCGGAAGTCCCTCAAATCGGATTTTGGAAATGGACGTCTCAGTTCCATAACCCTTTTTTCATCTGCAAACACAGGAAGGCATTGTTTAGTATTTCACAGATGCAGCTACTTAACAGAAATGACTGTGCCCTACTTTTCAAACCCAAACCAAGGAAAAAGCAATTGTTTTAAACACATCGATTAAATAAAACTTAACAAAACCATTGGCCTCGTCTATTAAACATGTTTTAAAGCCTTCGTCGTCACTAGCTGCATTTTCCTTAGCCCTAGAAATGCGCGAAACCTAAATATGCAATAAGAAACTGGTAATGAAAACAGCCTTATTTCGAAAAACCTCTCAAATATCGCTAAAACATTTTTGGGCTCTCATGATGTGGGTTTTGAGACGATTCTATATTGAAGTGTTTAGCAAAAGCACAATGGAAACACTATTTGCGCATTTAGAGGTCACTTAAACATCAAACCGGCGTGGCGTTGATGCAGGAAAACTAATGCAGACGGGGTGTCTTGTCTCGCTTCCGATCGGTCGGCCGGGAAGAGTGAGGCAGCACCGTGCCACCTCGCAGGTCAATTCCCGGCAATAGAGGCCGACTCGCAGGCTTGGAGAGACCCCCAAGTCCGAAATTGTGCCGAGGGGGCCGTAAGCCTCCGATCGGTCGGCCGAGGGGGGCGAGGCGGCACCACCGAACCGAGCAGTCTCGGGTTTCCTTTCCCAACAACCGACCAGCAGGCTTGAAGAGACCCACATACCCAAACAGTAATGCCAAGGGGGGTGTAAGTATGTTGTCTTTTAGCGATCATCCACTGCCTTCCCTTCTACTGACATCACAGCGACAGCCGTGGCTGAAATATCTTCCTCAAAGTGGAGTCTCGCGGGATGACATTTTACGAGAATTACGCCTCATGACGCAAAACTACTTACAGTACTTACAGTAAATGCATATTTCCAATTTCAGTTAAACGAGGAGAACATTTTATACAACACAATGTCAGGAGAAAAAGATATTCAAAT
Organism: Entelurus aequoreus; assembly: GCF_033978785.1. Classification (NCBI taxonomy): domain Eukaryota; kingdom Metazoa; phylum Chordata; class Actinopteri; order Syngnathiformes; family Syngnathidae; genus Entelurus; species Entelurus aequoreus. The sequence goes on along the minus strand of NC_084741.1, from coordinate 75,519,450 downwards.
TAAAAGCAGACAACACCAAAGTTCACCAATATGTTCAAAAGGAAAGTAAAAGTAAATAACAGCAAAGTTGGTTAGGATCTATTCCTTGAATAAATGAAGTACAAACCCATGTGGGTGGCCAAATCGAGCATTCCAATCCGTTTAAATTGCTGGAAGGTCACTGTTGAAGGTTCATCGATGGTGAAGGTGGACATCAGCTTTTTGGTGACCTCCATGTGGTTGTTGTTCGCCACTTTGGTGTACAACACCCTCTTGTCCCCAGGGTGGTCTGCAAGAAACAGGCGGATTTTCTCAAAGTCATCCTTGATGTTCATCTCTTAGCACTACTTGTGGTTGGCGGAGAAGAAGGTGGAGTCAGTGAACAGCGTCTGTGGAACAAATAGCGACATATCGTAATTATGTCATAGTTAATTAGCGCTGTACTCCTCTGGAGAGTCCTTTGCTGCTTGAAGAATCGATGGCGCCCCTGCTGGTAAAGAGACATGCGGCGGCCTTGCAGGAGGAAGAGCTGGAGCTGGAGAGAGCTATGCGTCCCTAGCTGCACAACTACTAGTCCTAGCCCCCCCAGGAAGTGAATTCCAGACACTGTCACTGGTTTGAGGGAGGAGCGTTTGACCCACGACCTCAGTGGTAGCAGAAGTCCATAGTGAGTGGGCTCTGGGAGACCGGGATGCTGCAGCAGGAAGAGCCTGAGCTTGTGTCTCTAAAAACGGGGTGAGTGAGGTGGGCAGAGCTTCAGACTTAGGGGGCGAAGCTTGAGTCTTACACGGTGGAGCTTAAATGTGGGGAGGCATAGACTGGTTTGCTGCCTTAGCCCTTAAAAAATGTTCTGATAATCCATAATCAAATAATTTAATGTCTTTTATAGGAGGCTCACAGAATGCGTCTGTAACACAAGTGTTTGAAAATGAAGCTTTTCTGTCTGCTGCACTGGTCAGAGAAAAAGGGTCTTCATCAGAGCACGCCTGTCGCGTGACTACATCTGATCGCGCGTGTGGCGTGATGTCATCAACGTGCTTAGTGTCCTGGCTAACAGTCCAAGAGGTGAAATGTTTGGTAAAATAAGCAATGGGATTACCAAACATAGGCAGCGAGGAAGAAACAGTTGTTTGGGACGTGTTTCGATCCGGTGGTGGAACTTGAGGAGTTGGCGCGTCTTGCTGGCGAGTCGAAGCCTTTATGGACGGCTTCAGCCTTCGTCAACGTGCACGAGACAGCGATGCGACAATGTCTTCGGGCCAAACGGAGTGAATGGGGACCAGCCCACCCTCAGGACCCCACATCAGACTCTCGTTCTCCTCGGGAAAATAGCGGAGGGTTTCCGCCTCCATCGCTTTTAGTACCAGCCAAATCCCTTCATCCAATACCTTCAATGCACCCTACCAAGAAGTCCTGGGCATCTGCGGGGAAACTTGATGCTGGCAGTCTTCTGTTGCATCTGGCTCGCATGCTTACACTAGTCGTTTCCCCAAGATATAGCCACATCAGAAACCTGTTTATCACCAGTTGAGCCCCTGCCCAGCATTTAGGGCCCTGTTATGCAAAACCAACTTTTCTTACCTATTGGTACCTCTTTTTGGGATCTGCATAAGTCCCAAAAATTTCAAAAAATCAAACCATGGCGTTATTGCAACGTTATTTATAAAACAATTTTGACTTCCTTCATACTTCTTTCAAAGGATTTGTTCGGAATTCAACGCATTTGTCATTTACCACTGGTTACATCAGTGGGTGCCCAGCAGGCACAAGACATTGTTACAACATTGATTATACATGCATGTCCTTTGAAACTGACTTTGAAACATCCATACATCCATTTTCCACCGATTGGTGCAAAATAATTGTACTTGTGAATTGAGACAACGTTGTTGTCCAACGTTGGATGCACGTTGTTGGTTGGAATATGACCAAATTTCAATGGTCAAATCAACATCAGAACCCAACATTGATTAAATGGAGCCACGTAAATAAGACCGCTCACAAAACGGGACAGCTTTGCAGCAACTAATCGTCTCCACAAGTCTATCTTTGCCAAGCCTATCACCGGGCTAAGTCGGTCTTTCTGTGGCCAATCATGTAACCGGGTCCAAATGCCTATCCAAGGTCCAGCTCCATCTACTGGCTGCCCAATCATAGTGTGTATGCGCACCTTTTTGGCCCGCCCCCCCAGTGCGATCATTTGTAAATTGAGCTGTTTGCATTTCTCGTTCCGGCAATGCGGCAACACTTTGTAGCTTAAAGTCCTTATATGAATTTCTCTATTAATAATTTCTCAAGTTATTACGTTGTGATCCAAAACAATATTGCCAATGCATAGTTGTATATTTGTCCATTCAAATGTGTTCTAAATCACACTGTGAAAGATTCTCCAGCATTGGTTGATTTTCAAACATGCACAACTCTCACATTTCTCAGCTGATTCCACCATCCACACCGTCCACTCACCTTGGACAATAAAACTACCATTTGACTTACATCAAAACAAATTCCAAAGTCCTATTTTCACCTCTTCCTGGAAAGTTTTCACAGTCCACATTTGTCAACCGTTTCTGACCATTCCACCTTCAAAACATTTCTCTTCGTTAGGACAACCAATGTTTTCTTTTTTTTGGTACAAATTCCCGGTTTTCCCGAAATTCCAGTAATCTGAAAAACTCATTCTCAATAAAAACTGTTACTATGTCAACATTTTTCAACCGATTCCAAAAAATCCAAAACCAACCCATTCATATCATTTAGGACAATTGTGCTAGTATCAATACTTTCAAAGATTCACGGTTTTCCCGAAATCCCAAATTTCCAGGAAATTCCCATTCAAATTAATTGGCGTATTCACAGTTCTACAATGCCCTAAATTCTCAAAATTGTGCGCCCTTTTTAAAAATATTTTTTGCGCTCCTTGATAAGCGGGTGTAACAGGTTGTGTTTGATTCCACTTGTTCCAAAATTGTTGATGTAGCACCCCCGCGCCCCAGGCAGGTGCTATAATTAATAGGTGGCACTACTAAATTGTGCACCATTTTTAAACCCGATTCCGACCTTTCAACCATCCACCCACACTACTATTACCATATATGGAACGCAAATTCTCGGTTTTCCGGGAATTTCCTGGACAGTATTGAAATCACCTCCTACCACTATCTAAGTATTTGGAAATTTGGCGAGCCAGTGTAGAATTCTAATCCACCTCATTAAATAAAATGATATTGTCAGGCACCGAGTTATATCCATAAATGTTAGCAACTATAGAGTTAGTTTTCTGAATCTGAAAAACCTGACAAATATAATGGCCATTTTTATCATAGTCACTATGATGCAATAAAACCCCTGTAATATTGTTTTTGAGTGTGCCAACTCCACCAGAACGCTGTGATGCATGAGAGCAATATATCTCATTACCCCATTGAGATCTCCAAAACTTTACATCATCATTCATACTGTGTGTCTACTGTAAAAAACAAAAACCTGTTTTACATTGTTTAAGAAATAAAAATAAAGCTTTGCGCTTCAAGTTCTGCCTTAGCCCCCTGGCGTTGAGAAACTATAGATAAAGACAAGGTTAAACAAAAATGAATTAGAATTAGAAAATGCTTTGAGTTAGAAACAAAGCAACTAGAAGCTGCGGAAATAACATCATATTAATATTCAGAAAAGGGCAAAAAACTGGCTCGTGCGTAAGTTGTAACTCCAACCAACCATCCATCCATCCTCTTTTAACGAAATAAAGTCAAGAGGAAGTTAAAGGCCTACTGAAATGAAATGTTTTCATTTAAACGGGGATAGCAGATCCATTCTATGTGTCATACTTGATCATTTTGCGATATTGCCATATTTTTGCTGAAAGGATTTAGTATAGAACAACGTCGATAAAGTTCGCAACTTTTGGTCTCTGATAAAAAAAAACCTTGCCCCTACTGGAAGTAGCGTGACGTTGTCAGTTGTTCACTCCCTCATATTTTCCTATTGTTTTCAACGCAGCTAGAGCTATTCGGACCATTACCCTATTAATTTGAGCGAGGATGAAAGATTCGTGGACGAGGAACGTTAGAGTGACGGACTAGAATGCAGTGAAATACTTTTTTTTTCCGCTCTGACCGTAACTTAGGTACAAGCTGGCTCATTGGATTCCACACTCTCTCCTTTTTCTATTGTGGATCACGGATTTGTATTTTAAACCACCTCGGATACTATATCCTCTTGAAAATGAGAGTCGAGAACGCGAAATGGACATTCAGTGCCTTTTATCTCCACGACAATACATCGGCGAAACGCTTTAGCTACGAGCTAACGTGATAGCATTGTGCTTTAACTGCATATAGAAACAAAAAAAATAAACCCCTGACTGGAAGGATAGATAGAAAATCAACAATACTATTAAACCGTGGACATGTAAATACACGGTTAATGCTTTCCAGGCTGGCGAAGGTTAACAATGCTGTGCTAACGACGCCATTGAAGCCTACTTAGCAACCGGACCTCACAGAGCTATGCTAAAAACATTAGCTCTCCACCTACGCCAGCCAGCCTTCATCTGCTCATCAACACCCGTGCTCACCTGCGTTCCAGCGATCGACGGAAGGACGAAGGACTTCACCCGATGCGTTTGGCGGCCCGGAGACGTAGGAAGTCAAGGTGAGGTCGCCGGCTAGCGCGTCTGCTCTCCAACAAAGTCCTCCGGTTGTGTTGCTGTAGTCCGCTGCTAATACACCGATCCCACCTACAACTTTCTTCTTTGCAGCCTTCATTGTTCATTAAACAAATTGCAAAATATGTCCAGAATTCTGTGGAATTACGAAATGAAAACAGAGCTTTTTGTATAGGATTCTACGGGGTACCATAACTTCCGTTTAACTGACTACGTCACGCGCATACGTCATCATACCGCAACGTTTCAGCCGGATATTTCCCGGGAACTTTAAAATTGCACTTTATAAGTTAACCCGGCCGTATTGGCATGTGTTGCAATGTTAAGATTTCATCATTGATATATAAACTATCAGACTGCGTGGTCGGTAGTAGTGGGTTTCAGTAGGCCTTTAATGTCTGAAAGGTGTATCTTCAGACTGGAAGATACACCTTTTTCTCAATAAATGCTCGACCGCCTACAAAGTAGGCAATTTTCCCTGCCTTGTGAGCTTCATCCACCAGTGGCCATAACTTCATTTTTGCTTCTCTGTCGACTTTACAGAGATCCTCTGCGAAGCGCAGCCCGTTGCCTCGCAGGTAAGAGGAATTATTTGCAGCGGCCCAGACTGCAGCTCTGTGCGCCCGGGAGGAAAACTGCAGTAAAACACACCTTTTACCTTTTAATTTTCCTGAGGGAACTCTCCTGAAGGAATCAATAAAGTACTATCTATCTATCTATCTATCTATCTTTCGGCTTCTTCACTCCAACGCGCACGGTGTCGATAACATTCGGGAGCCGTTCAGCATCAGACGGCAGCAGAGCCTGGCAAACTCAGATAACTACTTCACGTACATCTCGGCCACACCGTGCAGTCTCAGGTTCCATCGTCTTGAATATCTCTCAATCTCGGTGATGCGTTCTTGAAGTACATTGATTAGCTTCTTGTCCCCCTCCACAGCCAGTTCCAGCCCAGAAACTCTCCCCATAATCTTGCTTACTTGTCTGCAAACTTGTTCCACTTTAACATTTCTGTTGGCAATTTGAATGGCTTTGGCCTGGATCAACTTCTTCAGCTCCTCCGAGCGGGCGTTCAGCTCTTCTGAGTGGGCGTTAATTAACACGGATAGCGTAGCAACAATGTCGCTAGGGATGATGCTCGAAACCGGTTTTCCTGGTTGTTTGATAAGAAAAGAACCGAGTCCTCGGACTCGAATCCCTTTTTGAGAACCGGTACCCGTTATCAAGACCACTATAGTAAAGAAAAAGAGTTGGTTCTTTATTCGAATCCCTAGGAACGACTCCCGTCCCGACAAGAAATGCCCCGTGAGACATCACAAGAAATTACGTCACGTAGCTCAGTCATTTGTCACGTTGGGGTGCAGCGTGCTGCGGTTCGTTCCCGGGACGCAAAACTGACGGCTCCGGTCGAAAGCGTGCAGGTAGGAGATGATTTATTTCTCATAAATCATACACATTACAACAGACAGGAACGAAACAAAAGGAAAGCGTGTCGTTCGCACGAGAAGCTAAAGCAAAAACTTACTTAGCACAGGAATACTAGAAGCTAAGGTAACTTTAGCACAGGAATACTAGAAGGGTGGCTGGCATCTCCCTTAGAGATAGGGTGAGAAGTTCAGTCACCCGAGAGAGACTCGGAGTAGAGCCGCTGCTCCTTCGCTTGGAAAGGAGCCAGCTTAGGTGGTTCGGGCATCTCGTGCGGATGCCTCACGAGCGTCTCCCTAGGGAGGTCCTCGTTGCACGTCCCACTGGGAGGAGACCCCGCGGCAGGCCAAGGACCAGATGGGGGGATTACATCTCCTCTCTGGCCTGGGAACGCTTCGGGATTCCCCAGGAGGAAGTCGCTAATGTTGCTCTGGAGAGGGAAGTCTGGGGGTCTCTGCTGGAGCTGTTGTCCCCGCGACCCGATTCCGGATAAGCGGTTGAAGATGGATGGATGCATGGATATATACATATATATATACATACATATATATACACACACACACACACACACACATACATATATATATATATATATATATATATATATATATATATATATATATATATATATATATATATATATATATATATATATATATATATATATATATATATATATATATATATATATATATATATATATATATATATATATGTGTGTGTATATATATATATATATACACATACACATATATACATATATATATATATATATATATATGTGTGTATATATATATATATATATACACATACACATATATATATATATATATATATATATATATATATATATATATATATATATATATATATATATATATATATATATATATATATATATATAAATAATATAAATGATAAATGGGTTATACTTGTATAGCGCTTTTCTACCTTCAAGGTACTCAAAGCGCTTTGACAGTATTTCCACATTCATCCATTCACACAAACATTCACACACTGATGGCGGGAGCTGCCATGCAAGGCGCTAACCAGCAGCCATCAGGAGCAAAGGTGAAGTGTCTTGCCCAAGGACACAACGGACGTGACTAGGATGGTAGAAGGTGGGGATTGAACCCCAGTAACCAGCAACCCTCCGATTGCTGGCACGGCCACTCTACCAACTTCGCCATGCCGCCCTATTATATATTTATATATATACATACATATATATACATTTACAGCTAGAATTCACCAACTCGAGTATTTCATATATATATATATTTATCTATATATATGTATATATACATATAAATAAATATATATATACATATAAATAAATATATATATATATATATATATATATATATATATATATATATATATATATATATATATATATATATATATATATATGAAATACTCAAGTTGGTGAATTCTAGCTGTAAATATACTCCTCCCCTCTTAACCACGCCCCCAACCACGCCCCCCGCCCCCAACCACACCCCTGACCACGCCCCACCCACCCCACCTCCCGGAATTGGAGGTCTCAAGGTTGGCAAGTATGAGCTAAGGTAACTTTAGCACAGGAATACTAGAAGCTAAGGTAGCTTCAGCACAGGAATACTAGAAGCTAAGGTAACTTTAGCACAGAAATCATGAGCTCGAAAACCAGAATGCCAACGTAACTGTTGCAAATGCAAACAATGAAGCCACGACGAGTGACCGGAAAAAGCAGGCTTAAATAGAGTCTCTGATGAGCAACAGGTGCGCGTACAAGGCAGGTGAAAATCATAAGTAACCATGGTGACTAAAACAAACCCCCGAAGTGCACAAAACTAAGGAAGTCAAACTAACAGAACATAACTAAACAAAACATGATCCGACCACATCATAATACATCACAGTTTCATATCATTTCACTTTACAGGAGTAGGAAGAAGTAAAGCTTATTTAATCCTACCCCTTTCTCACTTCATAGCGTTTACAAATATATACATCATTTACTGACCTTTTTATAATAAAATATCTGTGAATTAGTATATACAACAGTTTTGTAATATGTAATTAATTAATTCAGTCATTATTAATATACTGAGAGGAGGAATATCTTATTTTCAATAAGGTTGAAAGTATTTCTCATAATTCTTCTTCTTTGTACTTTGTAAGCACTATTCATTTGAACAACCTCTTAAACTGGATCATATCAGTACAATGTTTAACTTCTTTACTTAATCCATTCCATCATTTAATTCCACATCATTTTAGCTGTTTGCAGTTTTACCAAATCATCGAACTTTAATATTTTTGACTCAATAAATAAAGTGTTTGTATGTTCTCTATATCCAACATTATGTATCAGTCTAATTGATCTTTTTTGTAACACGGTTAAAGAATGTAGCGCACATTTGTAGTTATTTCCCCACATTTCTGCACAATAACTCAGATATGGTAATACTATAGTAGCGAGCAGTAGAGAATGTGAAGTGATTTGTTAAACCAAATATTGTGGGGTTTTTTTTTTCATATACAACAATCTGGACTCGATAAGAGAATCGATAAGGAATCGGTTCGATAAGAGGATTCGATAATAGGCTCAAACTCGATAATTTCTTATCAAACATCATCCCTAAATGTCGCTATTGCCCTTTTCATCTTTACCTTTCTCCGGTTTTACTGACAGGAAGGAAAAACTTCTTCATTCATGAGATGCATTTTCATGCTGTCCCCACCGATGATTTAGTCATGGCAGTTCTCAAATAGCAGGTTTGAAGCTCCGGTTGTAGCGTTATCGTCCATTTTCCTCGCCACACCTTTCCTTTTCGAGCCAGAAGACTTCGACATAGTTCAAAGAAGCAGCCGTCAAAGTCCCGCCAAATGAAACACAAAATGAACTAAATACTATAGGGAAACTATTAAGTTTCTTTTCAATCATACACGAGCCGTTTTCGCAGGATTATATTCTTTTTTAGATTCTGCTCCCGCAAGTAAGATCGTTCATGGCGCCATTTTGGATCTCCTCACCTTAAGTTTGCCATTGTTCAACCTCGCGGGACTGACACGTGACGTAAATGTAAGGGCGGGAACAACCAGGAAGTGTCCCGAAGGCAAGAGGGCTCTCGCCAGGATCCATACCTCGTCGACTGCATGGGCTAGCTCCTTGGAAGGATGCAGCCGCCGAATTGAAACGCCGCTATCGAGTGCGAACTGTCAATATTAAACCAAAATAATACTAAAAAAACAAAACACAAGTTACAGCCAAAAGTGAGCTCCAGTTTAATTTAAATTAAAGTTACATCGAAATTATACACGGTATCTTTGCACCTGGTTGATGAGGAAACAAGGTTGGTTATCAAATGTGTGATGTAAATGTATTTTTTGTCGTGTTTTACTGAATGTACAATTTACTACTACGATTTGTTGCCCACCAGAGGGTGCTGTCTCGCTGTGTTAAAATGTATTTTTAGCCAGGAATGCAATGTTTACAAGGTTTAATGCAGAGGTCGGCAACCCAAAACGTTGCAAGAGCCATATTGGACCAAAAATACAAAAAACAAATCTGTCTGGAGCCGCGAAAAATGAAAAGCCGTATATAAGTCTTATAATGAAGGCAACCCATGACGTAAGTATCTATATTAGCTATAATAGCCTACTATCAAAATGACTGTGTCGCAGGCGGAAATGTTGAAATTTAATATTTATTCTACACATTTTTACGAAATTAGAAACCATTTGTAAATCAGAGGCTACTCAGGTGAGATAACTCCTTGAAATTACTGACTTTTAATGGCCAAAGGTATAGATGTGTGTGTCCAAGTTCAAGGAAACGACCGGCTGTCTTCTTTTAATAGATTTAGTACAATCTTTGGCAAGCTAGGTCAGGGGTCGGCAACCCGCGGCTCCAGAGCGGGTTGCCGAAGTGATTTGTTAAACCAAATATTGTGGTTTTTTTTCCATATACAACAACCTATCTGGACTCGATAAGAGAATCGATAAGGAATCGGTTCGATAAGAGGATTCGATAATAGGCTCGAACTCGATAATTTCTTATCAAACATCATCCCTAAGTACATATGCTAGTTTTGTTGCAGCTCCGGAAATAGTAAGGCATGGGAAGCCGTTTACAGATGGAGAATATTTAAAAGAATCCTTCATTAAGATTTCAGAACATCTTTTCACAGACTTTAAAAACAAGAGTGAAATTGTGCAGAAAATCAAGGATATGCCCTTCTCTGCAAAGACTGTCAAAGACCGAACCATAAAAATGGCAGAAGACATCACCAGACAGCAAATTAAAGACATCAATTCAGCTGTTGCCTACTCAATTGCCTGTGATGAATCTAAAGACAAAGGTGATATTGAACAAATAGCGCTATTCTGACGGTATGTAAACTCTGCTGGGCCACAGGAAGAAATGATTGAGTTGATACCACTAAAAGGCCAAACACGGGGGGAGGACGTCTGTGAGGCTGTCTTGAATTGTTTAAGAGTCAAAGAAATAAACACCGCCCACCTGGTATCAGTGGCTACAGACGGGGCACCGAGTATGACTGGAGAGCACAAGGGCTTTGCGGCTTTTCTGCAGAAGTCGCTGGACAGAAAGTTGCTGACTTTTCACTGCATCCTGCACCAAGAGGCACTGTGTGCTCAAACATTTCCTCCGGAATGCACAGACGTAATGAATGTTGTCAGATTGTCAATAAAATGATGGCGAAAGGTTTAAATCACCGTCAGTTTCGTTCGTTACTGGACGAGCTGGAAAGCACATATTCTGATCTCCTGTTGCACAACAAAGTCCGGTGGCTGTCCAGAGGCGAGATGTTGAAACGCTTTGCCGCGTGTCTGGGAGAGGTGAAAACCTTTCTGGGCAGCAAAGGGCTCACATATCCTGTGTTGGAACAGCCAGAGTGGCTGGAAAAGCTACACTTCAAGGTAGACATGACAGCGCACCTGAACACGCTAAACACAGCTCTTCAGGGGAAAGGACACACAGCCTTGCACATGTTGGAGGAGGTTTTGGCATTCGAGCGCAAGTTGACAGTGCTTGCCAGAGATTTACAGAAAGGTACACTGTCACACTTCCCCAGTTTGAGTGAGTTAAAAAAAAGCTCACATTGTGAATTTAGAGTGTTTACATTCTGCAGTCATTGCAACGCAAACATCGTTTGGGAAACGATTCAGTGAGTTCAGAGAGGAAAAAAAAAACATTATCCTTCCCTGTCACTCCCCTCAGCCTCGATCCATCCCTGTTAAATATGACAGCATTTCCAGGTGTGAGTCCACCTGATCTTGAGATGGAACTGGCTGACATAGCCGACAAGGACATGTGGGTGTCCAAGTTAAAGCGCCTGACAGCGGACCTTGAAGATGTTTCACGCCAGAAGGCCGTTCTTGCTCAGAATCACAAATGGTGTGATATTGAAAACCTCCCCAAACCAGGCAAACTTGTGTTCGAAACTTGGAACGCTATCCCCGATTTTTATGTGAACATGAAAAAGTATGCACTTGGAGTCCTGTCGATCTTTGGATCCACATATGTATGTGAGCAGGTGTTCTCCAACATGAACTTTATTAAAAACAAACATTGCACACGCCTCACAGATGAGAGCTTACAATCCTGTGTGAAGATAAAGGTGACGTCATACAGCCCTGATGTGGAGACGCTGTGCGCTGCGGTTCAGGAGCAGAAATCACATTGACCAAGTATGATAAATATTTTAATTTTCTATAATTTTGCATATACTCACATTTTTTAATTGTTCAGTGAAATAGACATTTTATTATTCAGGTTGGCAGCTGACTGCACGGCGCCAGTAAAAGGATGACGGCACAGAGAGAGAGGATGGCATTTTTGGTTCTCTGCCAGTGGATAATTTAAGTTCGCCGTTTTGTTTTTTCATTACTACAAGGAGGACTTAAATAGACATTAAGTATTTTACTTAACCTTCAACCCGACGTCTTTTTCGGAGTTAAAAACGTTTTGTTGCATGCAGAAATTTTATTTCATTTTCTCTGCAGTCGTTCGTTGATTTCATAAATGTAACCCATTATAGTTGTTTATACATAACAGAAAGCAAAAAAAACTATATGCAGTGTTATTTAATTTTAAATTTCAAAAGAGTTTTGTGGCTCCCTTTGTTTTCTTTAATTTGTGAAACGGGTCAAAATGGCTCTTTGAGTGGTAAAGGTTGCCGACCCCTGAGCTAGGTAATGTTTGCTGTGGTCTGGAACAACACGGCACACAAACAACCATCAGAAATGCAGCCAATATTACATACAGATAATGTGTCATGAGACATGCAAAACTAAATTATGTACAAAGAGGATAAAAGTAAAGGAAGTAAATGAGCTCTAATATACTTACAAATGAGGCATAATGATGCAATATGTACATACAGCTAGAGCTGCATCTATCAAATATTTTAGTAATCGAGTATGGTATCGAATATCCCGATCGATTAATCGAGTAATCGAATCAATCATATTTTCACTTAATTAAGGTTTTCATTATACATGTTAAGATGTCCCCTCAATTATTGCGTTTGGCCTGGTTGTCTTTTATTGCCTAAACGCCTGTTTTCATTATTGAAGGCTGACAAGCACAGCTAAAATGCGTCCGTGGTTGATTGTGCCAATTTGTGTGTGCTAATAAAAATAGGTGCGCTCACAGCTGTGTGGTGTGACCGCATAAACGAAGTTCTTGTCTCGTGCGTTTTTGATGATTATTATACGGTGCCGTTTAAACGTTGGTTTCGCCACCCAAATCCGCTGAGCCATTTTCAACCTGCCAACAATACATAAACAATATAAAAAGACAAACCATTTCATAATGACAACAACAGTTTTAAATTTTAAGAATGCAATACAGTTAATTTCATTTATTGCATGCAAAATAGTAATTAATGTCCATTTTGCCATCATAACATGTTTGAGATGAAAACAAATATATATAAAATTAGTTCAAAATTAATATTCCCTGAGAAAGTTAAAATTAAATGTATTCTTAGTATCAAAAATAAAACAATATGAACAGTTTTCATTATATCAAACATAAAAAGTGGATTAGGTAGTGCCTTTATTACTGCATTTGAAATGTGCAACTTCATATTCAGAACCATTATGGCTGACAGGAACTTGGCACACAAGTGCTACCACTGTGAACAAGGACTTGGCACTCTTACATTCTAAAGAGACTATAGTGGGTGCAAGTGCAAGCTATCCAAGTAGAATGTGGTTGCATGAAGTGAATAAACGGAATAACTTTGCACGACTACTTTTGCGTGGTTACTAATGAAAGGCTAATTGAACACGGCAGCTCGGATAGCGTTGTTAGTTTTCAACACCTTTTGGCGGCATTTGATGACTTTGCGGGAGTGAGAGAACACATCCTGGTTATCATAATGAATAACATTTACTTTACGAACACAACTTTTGCGTTTACATTTGATAATAGATGACTTACCTCGCCTTCCTAGAGTTGGAAGAGGTTCTGCAGGTGAAGACAGTTTTGGACGCGTCAGTTCCCTAAGCCTTTTTTCATCTGCAAACACAGGAAGGCATTGTTTAGTATTTCACAGATGCAGCTGCTTAACAGAAATGACTGCACCCTACTTTTCAAACCCAAACCAAGGAAAAAGCAATTGTTTTAAACACATAGATTAAATAAAACTTAACAAAACCTTTGGCCTCGTCTATTAAACATGTTTTAAAGCCTTCGTCGTCACTAGCTGCATTTTCATTAGCCCTAGAAATGTGCGAAACCTAAATATGCAATAAGAAACTTGTAATGAAAACAGCCTTATTTTGAAAAACCTCTCAAATATCGCTGAAACATTTTTGTGCTCTCATGAGGTGGGTTTTGAGACAATTCTATATTGAAGTGTTTAGCAAAAGCACAATGGAAACACTATTTGCGCATTTAGAGGTCATTTAAACATCGAACCGGCGTGGCGTTGATGCAGGAAAACTAATGCAGACGGGGCGTCTTGTCTCGCTTCTGATCGGTCGGCAGGGAAGAGTGAGGCAGCACCGTGCCGTCTCGCAGGTCAATTCCCGGCAATAGAGGCCGACTCGCAGGCTTGGAGAGACTCACATGCCCGAAATTGTGTCGAGGGGGCCGTAAGCCTCCGATCGGTCGGCTGAGGGGGGTGAGGCGGCACCGCCGAACCGAGCAGTCTCGCGTTTCCTTTCCCAACAACCGACCAGCAGGCTTGAAGAGACCCACATACCCAAACAGTAATGCCAAGGGCGGTGTAAGTATGTTGTCTTTTAGCGATCATTTATACATTTATATATATATATATATACATATAAATAAATAAATATATATATATATATATATATATATATATATATATATATATATATATATATATATATATATATATATATATATATATATATATATATATATATGAAATACTCGAGTTGGTGAATTCTAGCTGTAAATATACTCCTCCCCTCTTAACCACGCCCCCAACCACGCCCCCCGCCCCCAACCACACCCCTGACCACGCCCCACCCCACCCCACCTCCCGGAATCGGAGGTCTCAAGGTTGGCAAGTATGAGCTAAGGTAACTTTAGCACAGGAATACTAGAAGCTAAGGTAGCTTCAGCACAGGAATACTAGAAGCTAAGGTAACTTTAGCACAGAAATCATGAGCTCGAAAACCAGAATGCCAACGTAACTGTTGCAAATGCAAACAATGAAGCCACGACGAGTGACCGGAAAAAGCAGGCTTAAATAGAGTCTCTGATGAGCAACAGGTGCGCGTACAAGGCAGGTGAAAATCATAAGTAACCATGGTGACTAAAACAAACCCCCGAAGTGCACAAAACTAAGGAAGTCAAACTAACAGAACATAACTAAACAAAACATGATCCGACCACATCATAATACATCACAGTTTCATATAATTTCACTTTACAAAAAACAAATCTGTCTGGAGCCGCGAAAAATGAAAAGCCGTATATAAGTCTTATAATGAAGGCAACCCATGACGTAAGTATCTATATTAGCTATAATAGCCTACTATCAAAATGACTGTGTCGCAGGCGGAAATGTTGAAATTTAATATTTATTGTACACATTTTTACGAAATTAGAAACCATTTGTAAATCAGAGGCTACTCAGGTGAGATAACTCCTTGAAATTACTGACTTTTAATGGCCAAAGGTATAGATGTGTGTGTCCAAGTTCAAGGAAACGACCGGCTGTCTTCTTTTAATAGATTTAATACAATCTTTGGCAAGCTAGGTCAGGGGTCGGCAACCCGCGGCTCCAGAGCGGGTTGCCGAAGTGATTTGTTAAACCAAATATTGTGTTTTTTTTTCCATATACAACAACCTATCTGGACTCGATAAGAGAATCGATAAGGAATCGGTTCGATAAGAGGATTCGATAATAGGCTCGAACTAGATAATTTCTTATCAAACATCATCCCTAAGTACATATGCTAGTTTTGTTGCAGCTCCGGAAATAGTAAGGCATGGGAAGCCGTTTACAGATGGAGAATATTTAAAAGAATCCTTCATTAAGATTTCAGAACATCTTTTCACAGACTTTAAAAACAAGAGTGAAATTGTGCAGAAAATCAAGGATATGCCCTTCTCTGCAAAGACTGTCAAAGACCGAACCATAAAAATGGCAGAAGACATCACCAGACAGCAAATTAAAGACATCAATTCAGCTGTTGCCTACTCAATTGCCTGTGATGAATCTAAAGACAAAGGTGATATTGAACAAATAGCGCTATTCTGCCGGTATGTAAACTCTGCTGGGCCACAGGAAGAAATGATTGAGTTGATACCACTAAAAGGCCAAACACGGGGGGAGGACGTCTGTGAGGCTGTCTTGAATTGTTTAAGAGTCAAAGAAATAAACACCGCCCACCTGGTATCAGTGGCTACAGACGGGGCACCGAGTATGACTGGAGAGCACAAGGGCTTTGCGGCTTTTCTGCAGAAGTCGCTGGACAGAAAGTTGCTGACTTTTCACTGCATCCTGCACCAAGAGGCACTGTGTGCTCAAACATTTCCTCCGGAATGCACAGACGTAATGAATGTTGTCAGATTGTCAATAAAATGATGGCGAAAGGTTTAAATCACCGTCAGTTTCGTTCGTTACTGGACGAGCTGGAAAGCACATATTCTGATCTCCTGTTGCACAACAAAGTCCGGTGGCTGTCCAGAGGCGAGGTGCTGAAACGCTTTGCCGCGTGTCTGGGAGAGGTGAAAACCTTTCTGGGCAGCAAAGGGCTCACATATCCTGTGTTGGAACAGCCAGAGTGGCTGGAAAAGCTACACTTCATGGTAGACATGACAGCGCACCTGAACACGCTAAACACAGCTCTTCAGGGGAAAGGACACACAGCCTTGCACATGTTGGAGGAGGTTTTGGCATTCGAGCGCAAGTTGACAGTGCTTGCCAGAGATTTACAGAAAGGTACACTGTCACACTTCCCCAGTTTGAGTGAGTTAAAAAAAAGCTCACATTGTGAATTTAGAGTGTTTACATTCTGCAGTCATTGCAACGCAAACATCGTTTGGGAAACGATTCAGTGAGTTCAGAGAGGAAAAAAAAAACATTATCCTTCCCTGTCACTCCCCTCAGCCTCGATCCATCCCTGTTAAATATGACAGCATTTCCAGGTGTGAGTCCACCTGATCTTGAGATGGAACTGGCTGACATAGCCGACAAGGACATGTGGGTGTCCAAGTTAAAGCGCCTGACAGCGGACCTTGAAGATGTTTCACGCCAGAAGGCCGTTCTTGCTCAGAATCACAAATGGTGTGATATTGAAAACCTCCCCAAACCAGGCAAACTTGTGTTCGAAACTTGGAACGCTATCCCCGATTTTTATGTGAACATGAAAAAGTATGCACTTGGAGTCCTGTCGATCTTTGGATCCACATATGTATGTGAGCAGGTGTTCTCCAACATGAACTTTATTAAAAACAAACATTGCACACGCCTCACAGATGAGAGCTTACAATCCTGTGTGAAGATAAAGGTGACGTCATACAGCCCTGATGTGGAGACGCTGTGCGCTGCGGTTCAGGAGCAGAAATCACATTGACCAAGTATGATAAATATTTTAATTTTCTATAATTTTGCATATACTCACATTTTTTAATTGTTCAGTGAAATAGACATTTTATTATTCAGGTTGGCAGCTGACTGCACGGCGCCAGTAAAAGGATGACGGCACAGAGAGAGAGGATGGCATTTTTGGTTCTCTGCCAGTGGATAATTTAAGTTCGCCGTTTTGTTTTTTCATTACTACAAGGAGGACTTAAATAGACATTAAGTATTTTACTTAACCTTCAACCCGACGTCTTTTTCGGAGTTAAAAACGTTTTGTTGCATGCAGAAATTTTATTTCATTTTCTCTGCAGTCGTTCGTTGATTTCATAAATGTAACCCATTATAGTTGTTTATACATAACAGAAAGCAAAAAAAACTATATGCAGTGTTATTTAATTTTAAATTTCAAAAGAGTTTTGTGGCTCCCTTTGTTTTCTTTAATTTGTGAAACGGGTCAAAATGGCTCTTTGAGTGGTAAAGGTTGCCGACCCCTGAGCTAGGTAATGTTTGCTGTGGTCTGGAACAACACGGCACACAAACAACCATCAGAAATGCAGCCAATATTACATACAGATAATGTGTCATGAGACATGCAAAACTAAATTATGTACAAAGAGGATAAAAGTAAAGGAAGTAAATGAGCTCTAATATACTTACAAATGAGGCATAATGATGCAATATGTACATACAGCTAGAGCTGCATCTATCAAATATTTTAGTAATCGAGTATGGTATCGAATATCCCGATCGATTAATCGAGTAATCGAATCAATCATATTTTCACTTAATTAAGGTTTTCATTATACATGTTAAGATGTCCCCTCAATTATTGCGTTTGGCCTGGTTGTCTTTTATTGCCTAAACGCCTGTTTTCATTATTGAAGGCTGACAAGCACAGCTAAAATGCGTCCGTGGTTGATTGTGCCAATTTGTGTGTGCTAATAAAAATAGGTGCGCTCACAGCTGTGTGGTGTGACCGCATAAACGAAGTTCTTGTCTCGTGCGTTTTTGATGATTATTATACGGTGCCGTTTAAACGTTGGTTTCGCCACCCAAATCCGCTGAGCCATTTTCAACCTGCCAACAATACATAAACAATATAAAAAGACAAACCATTTCATAATGACAACAACAGTTTTAAATTTTAAGAATGCAATATATATAAAATTAGTTCAAAATTAATATTCCCTGAGAAAGTTAAAATTAAATGTATTCTTAGTATCAAAAATAAAACAATATGAACAGTTTTCATTATATCAAACATAAAAAGTGGATTAGGTAGTGCCTTTATTACTGCATTTGAAATGTGCAACTTCATATTTTGCGTGGTTACTAATGAAAGGCTAATTGAACACGGCAGCTCGGATAGCGTTGTTAGTTTTCAACACCTTTTGGCGGCATTTGATGAGTTTGCGGGAGTGAGAGAACACATCCTGGTTATCATAATGAATAACATTTACTTTACTAACACAACTTTTGCGTTTACATTTGATAATAGATGACTTACCTCGCATCCGGACGTCCCTCAAATCAAATTTTGGAGTTGGAGGCAGTCCTACAGTTGGAAGAAGTTTTGGACGCGTCAGTTCCCTAAACATTTCATCTGCAAACACAGGAAGGCATTGTTTAGTATTTCACAGATGCAGCTGCTTAACAGAAATGACTGCACCCTACTTTTCAAACCCAAACCAAGGAAAAAGCAATTGTTTTAAACACATAGATTAAATAAAACTTAACAAAACCTTTGGCCTCGTCTATTAAACATGTTTTAAAGCCTTCGTCGTCACTAGCTGCATTTTCATTAGCCCTAGAAATGCGCGAAACCTAAATATGCAATAAGAAACTTGTAATGAAAACAGCCTTATTTCGAAAAACCTCTCAAATATCGCTGAAACATTTTTGTGCTCTCATGAGGTGGGTTTTGAGACAATTCTATATTGAAGTGTTTAGCAAAAGCACAATGGAAACACTATTTGCGCATTTAGAGGTCACTTAAACATCGAACCGGCGTGGCGTTGATGCAGGAAAACTAATGCAGACGGGGCGTCTTGTCTCGCTTCTGATCGGTCGGCAGGGAAGAGTGAGGCAGCACCGTGCCGTCTCGCAGGTCAATTCCCGGCAATAGAGGCCGACTCGCAGGCTTGGAGAGACTCACATGCCCGAAATTGTGTCGAGGGGGCCGTAAGCCTCCGATCGGTCGGCTGAGGGGGGCGAGGCGGCACCGCCGAACCGAGCAGTCTCGCGTTTCCTTTCCCAACAACCGACCAGCAGGCTTGAAGAGACCCACATACCCAAACAGTAATGCCAAGGGGGGTGTAAGTATGTTGTCTTTTAGCGATCATCCACTGCCTTCCCTTCTACTGACATCACAGCGACAGCCGTGGCTGAAATATCTTCCTCAAAGTGGAGTCTCGCGGGATGAAATTTTACGAGAATTACGCCTCATGACGCAAAACTACTTACAGTACTTACAGTAAATGCATATTTCCAATTTCAGTAAAACGAGGAGAACATTTTATACAACACAATGTCAGGAAAAAAGATATTCAATTTAAAAGCAGACAACACCAAAGTTCACCAATATGTTCAAAAGGAAAGTAAAAGTAAATAACAGCAAAGTTGGTTAGGATCTATTCCTTGAATAAATGAAGTACAAACCCATGTTGGTGGCCAAATCGAGCATTCCAATCATTTTAAATTGCTGGAAGGTCACTGCTTCATCGATGGTGAAGGTGGACATCAGCTTTTTGGTGACCTCCATGTGGTTGTTGTTCACCACCTTGGTGTACAACACCCTCTTGTCCCCAGGGTGGTCTGCAAGAAACAGGCGGATTTTCTCAAAGTCATCCTTGATGTTCATCTCTTAGCACTATTTGTGGTTGGCGGAGAAGAAGGTGGAGTCAGTGAACAGCGTCTGTGGAACAAATAGCGACATATCGTAATTATGTCATAGTTAATTAGCGCTGTACTCCTCTGGAGAGTCCTTTGCTGCTTGAAGAATCGATGGCGCCCCTGCTGGTAAAGAGACATGCGGCGGCCTTGCAGGAGGAAGAGCTGGAGCTGGAGAGAGCTATGCGTCCCTAGCTGCACAACTACTAGTCCTAGCCCCCCAGGAAGTGAATTCCAGACACTGTCACTGGTTTGAGGGAGGAGCGTTTGACCCACGACCTCAGTGGTAGCAGAAGTCCATAGTGAGTGGGCTCTGGGAGGCCGGGATGCTGCAGCAGGAAGAGCCTGAGCTTGTGTCTCTAAAAACGGGGTGGGTGAGGTGGGCAGAGCTTCAGACTTAGGGGGCGAAGCTTGAGTCTTACACGGTGGAGCTTAAATGTGGGGAGGCATAGACTGGTTTGCTGCCTTAGCCCTTAAAAAATGTTCTGATAATCAGAGGTGTGGACTCGAGTCACATGACTTGGACTCGAGCTGGCTCATTGGATTCCACACTCTCTCCTTTTTCTATTGTGGATCACGGATTTGTATTTTAAACCACCTCGGATACTATATCCTCTTGAAAATGAGAGTCGAGAACGCGAAATGGACATTCAGTGCCTTTTATCTCCATGACAATACATCGGCGAAACGCTTTAGATACGAGCTAACGTGATAGCATTGTGCTTTAACTGCATATAGAAACAAAAAAAATAAACCCCTGACTGGAAGGATAGATAGAAAATCAACAATACTATTAAACCGTGGACATGTAAATACGCGGTTAATGCTTTCCAGGCTGGCGAAGGTTAACAATGCTGTGCTAACGACGCCATTGAAGCCTACTTAGCAACCGGACCTCACAGAGCTATGCTAAAAACATTAGCTCTCCACCTACGCCAGCCAGCCTTCATCTGCTCATCAACACCCGTGCTCACCTGCGTTCCAGCGATCGACGGAAGGACGAATGACTTCACCCGATGCGTTTGGCGGCCCGGAGACGTAGGAAGTCAAGGTGAGGTCGCCGGCTAGCGCGTCTGCTCTCCAACAAAGTCCTCCGGTTGTGTTGCTGTAGTCCGCTGCTAATACACCGATCCCACCTACAACTTTCTTCTTTGCAGCCTTCATTGTTCATTAAACAAATTGCAAAAGATGTCCAGAATACTGTGGAATTACGAAATGAAAACAGAGCTTTTTGTATAGGATTCTACGGGGTACCATAACTTCCGTTTAACTGACTACGTCACGCGCATACGTCATCATACCGCAACGTTTCAGCCGGATATTTCCCGGGAACTTTAAAATTGCACTTTATAAGTTAACCCGGCCGTATTGGCATGTGTTGCAATGTTAA
>NC_084741.1:75423017-75493017 GCF_033978785.1 Entelurus aequoreus | reverse complement strand
TGATGTAAATGTATTTTTTGTCGTATTTTACTGAATGTACAATTTACTACTACGATTTGTTGCCCACCAGAGGGTGCTGTCTCGCTGTGTTAAAATGTATTTTTAGCCAGGAATGCAATGTTTACAAGGTTTAATGCAGAGGTCGGCAACCCAAAACGTTGCAAGAGCCATGTTGGACCAAAAATACAAAAAACAAATCTGTCTGGAGCCGCGAAAAATGAAAAGCCGTATATAAGTCTTATAATGAAGGCAACCCATGACGTAAGTATCTATATTAGCTATAATAGCCTACTATCAAAATGACTCTGTCGCAGGCGGAAATGTTGAAATTTAATATTTATTCTACACATTTTTACGACATTAGAAACCATTTGTAAATTAGAGGCTACTCAGAAGGTGAGATAACTCCCGGAAATGACTGGCTTTTAATGGCCAAAGGTATAGATGTGTGTGTCCAAGTTCAAGGAAACGACCGGCTGTCTTCTTTTAATAGATTTAGTACAATCTTTGGCAAGCTAGGTCAGGGGTCGGCAACCCGCGGCTCCAGAGCCGCATGCGGCTCTTTGATCACTTTGAATCGGCTCAGTTTGTCACCGCCAGGGTGCATTGGGATGCGCCCTCATTCTTGCGCTCTGCTCGTCAAACCTCGGGACACGGCCGCACACATCCAGAAACGCGCCGCGCGCGTCTCCGTCCTGCAGCAGCCGCCAGCTGCAATCATTCACCGGCAATCGGCGCACCTGCACCTGGAAATAGTCTTCTGTACCGTAAGCCGACACAAGCTTTATGCTCTCTTGCTCTCTCTCTCTCTCGCTACGTGTCTCGCTCCGTGTTTCATTGTTCTTCCTTGTCCTTCCAGCGTCTGCCCTTGTTCCTGTGTTGGCGAGCTGTGCGTCCCGTCACACGTCTTACACCATACACACTCTTGGATTTTGTCACACACCATTCTATAGTTTATTAATATATATATATATATATATATATATATATATATATATATATATATATATAAATTAAATATATAATAAACCATTGAACATTACTGCCCTCTGGTGTCTGAGCCGTCATCTCTCTCTGCAAACCATAACACAGCTGTTGAAAATAATTAAGTATTTAATTAAAATGTATATGATTTTAGTTAATTCATTTTCAAAATGTAATTCTATTAAGATTATTATGGCGATCTTATAAAATGTGTTAACACATTTTTGTCGCTCTTGATACACGTCACAACCTCCGATGTGCGACACCCGCCAGTGTGCGGTTACTTGAACTTTTCCACCCCAGGTAGGCTTACTATGGAGAATTCAAAGAAAAGAAAAGTGTCTGAAGAAAACAGAACGTTCAATGCTACGTGGGCAGATGCATTTGCTTTCACTGCTGACGAGACTGGTTTACCCGTGTGCTTAATATGCAATGAGAAACTCGCTAACAACAAAAAGTCAAATGTCGCAAGACATTTCCAAAATAAACACGCAGCATTTGCTAAAAATTATCCGGATGGAGATGAGAGAAAAAAAGCTGTTTCAGAACTGACACGGAAGGCTGATTTGAGCAAAAATCACTTCAAGAAGTGGATGAAGTCTGCAAATATAAGTACATATAGGGATGATGCTCGAACCCGGTTTTCCCGGTTGTTCGATAAGAAAAGAACCGAGTCCTCGGACTCGAATCCCTTTTTGAGAACCGGTACCCGTTATCGAGACCACTAGTAAAGAAAAAGAGTTGGTTCTTTATTTGAATCCCTGAGAACGAATCTTATCCCGAAAAGAAATGCCCCGTGAGACATCACAAGAAATGACGTCACATAGCTCAGTCATTAGTCACGGTGGGGTGCAGCGTGCTGCGGTTCGTTCCCGGGACGCAAAACCGACGGCTCCGGACGAAAGCGTGCAGGTAGGAGATGATTTATTTCTCATAAATCATACACATTACAACAGACAGGAACGGAACAAAAGGAAAGGGTGCCGTTCGCACGAGAAGCTAAAGCAAAAACTTACTTAGCAAAGGAATACTAGAAGCTAAGGTAACTTTAGCACAGGAATACTAGAAGCCAAGGTAACTTCAGCACAGGAATACTAGAAGCTAAGGTAACTTTAGCACAGAAATCATGAGCTCGAAAACCAGAATGCCAACGTAACTGTTGCAAATGCAAACAATGAAGCCACGACGAGTGACCAGAAAAGGCAGGCTTAAATAGAGTCTCTGATGAGCAACAGGTGTGCGTACAAGGCAGGTGAAAATCATAAGTAACCATGGTGACTAAAACAAACCCCCGAAGTGCACAAAACAACTAAGGAAGTCCAAAACTGACCGAACATAACTAAACAAAACATGATGCGACCACATCATAATACATCACAGTTTCATATCATTTCACTTTACAGGAGTAGGAAGAAGTAAAGCTTATTTAATCCTACCCCTTTCTCACTTCATAGCGTTTACAAATATATACATAATTTACTGACCTTTTTATAATAAAATATCTGTGAATTAGTATATACAACAGTTTTGTAATATGTAATTAATTAATTCAGTCATTATTAATATACTGAGATGAAGAATATCTTATTTTCAATAAGGTTGAAAGTATTTCTCAAAATTCTTCTTCTTTGTACTTTGTAAGCACTATTCATTTGAACAACCTCTTAAACTGGATCATATCAGTACAATGTTTAACTTCTGTACTTAATCCATTCCATCATTTAATTCCACATTATTTTAGCTGTTTGCAATTTTACCAAATCATCGAAGTTTAATATTTTTGACTCAATAAATAAAGTGTTTGTATGTTCTCTATATCCAACATTATGTATCAGTCTAATTGATCTTTTTTGTAACACGGTTAAAGAATGTAGCGCACATTTGTACTTATTTCCCCACATTTCTGCACAATAACTCAGATATGGTAATACTATAGTAGCGAGCAGTAGAGAATGTGAAGTGATTTGTTAAACCAAATATTGTGGGGTTTTTTCCATATACAACAACCTATCTGGACTCGATAAGAGAATCGATAAGGAATCGGTTCGATAAGAGGATTCGCTAATAGGCTCGAACTCGATAATTTCTTATCAAACATCATCCCTAAGTACATATGCTAGTTTTGTTGCAGCTCCGGAAATAGTAAGGCACGGGAAGCCGTTTACAGATGGAGAATATTTAAAAGAATCCTTCATTAAGATTTCAGAACATCTTTTCACAGACTTTAAAAACAAGAGTGAAATTGTGCAGAAAATCAAGGATATGCCCTTCTCTGCAAAGACTGTCAAAGACCGAACCATAAAAATGGCAGAAGACATCACCAGACAGCAAATTAAAGACATCAATTCAGCTGTTGCCTACTCAATTGCCTGTGATGAATCTAAAGACAAAGGTGATATTGAACAAATAGCGCTATTCTGCCGGTATGTAAACTCTGCTGGGCCACAGGAAGAAATGATTGAGTTGATACCACTAAAAGGCCAAACACGGGGGGAGGACGTCTGTGAGGCTGTCTTGAATTGTTTTAGAGTCAAAGAAATAAACACCGCCCACCTGGTATCAGTGGCTACAGACGGGGCACCGAGTATGACTGGAGAGCACAAGGGCTTTGCGGCTTTTCTGCAGAAGTCGCTGGACAGAAAGTTGCTGACTTTTCACTGCATCCTGCACCAAGAGGCACTGTGTGCTCAAACATTTCCTCCGGAATGCACAGACGTAATGAATGTTGTCAGATTGTCAATAAAATGATGGCGAAAGGTTTAAATCACCGTCAGTTTCGTTCGTTACTGGACGAGCTGGAAAGCACATATTCTGATCTCCTGTTGCACAACAAAGTCCGGTGGCTGTCCAGAGGCGAGGTGCTGAAACGCTTTGCCGCGTGTCTGGGAGAGGTGAAAACCTTTCTGGGCAGCAAAGGGCTCACATATCCTGTGTTGGAACAGCCAGAGTGGCTGGAAAAGCTACACTTCATGGTAGACATGACAGCGCACCTGAACACGCTAAACACAGCTCTTCAGGGGAAAGGACACACAGCCTTGCACATGTTGGAGGAGGTTTTGGCATTCGAGCGCAAGTTGACAGTGCTTGCCAGACATTTACAGAAAGGTACACTGTCACACTTCCCCAGTTTGAGTGAGTTCAAAAAAAGCTCACATTGTGAATTTAGAGTGTTTACATTCTGCAGTCATTGCAATGCAAACATCGTTTGGGAAACGATTCAGTGAGTTCAGAGAGGAAAAAAAACCCTTTATCCTTCCCTGTCACTCCCCTCAGCCTCGATCCATCCCTGTTAAATATGACAGCATTTCCAGGTGTGAGTCCACCTGATAATATGACAGCATTTCCAGGTGTGAGTCCACCTGATCTTGAGATGGAACTGGCTGACATAGCCGACAAGGACATGTGGGTGTCCAAGTTAAAGCGCCTGACAGCGGACCTTGAAGATGTTTCACGCCAGAAGGCCATTCTTGCTCAGAATCACAAATGGTGTGATATTGAAAACCTCCCCAAACCAGACAAACTTGTGTTCGAAACTTGGAACGCTATCCCCGATTTTTATGTGAACATGAAAAAGTATGCACTTGGAGTCCTGTCGATCTTTGGATCCACATATGTATGTGAGCAGGTGTTCTCCAACATGAACTTTATTAAAACCAAACATTGCACACGCCTCACAGATGAGAGCTTACAATCCTGTGTGAAGATAAAGGTGACGTCATACAGCCCTGATGTGGAGACGCTGTGCGCTGCGGTTCAGGAGCAGAAATCACATTGACCAAGTATGATAAATATTTTAATTTCCTATAATTTTGCATATATTCACATTTTTTAATTGTTCAGTGAAATAGACATTTTATTATTCAGGTTGGCAGCTGACTGCACGGCGCCAGTAAAAGGATGACGGCACAGAGAGAGAGGATGTCATTTTTGGTTCTCTGCCAGTGGATAATTTAAGTTCGGTGTTTTTTTTTCATTACTACAAGGAGGACTTAAATAGACATTAAGTATTTTACTTAACCTTCAACCCGACGTCTTTTTCGGAGTTAAAAACGTTTTGTTGCATGCAGAAATTTGATTTCATTTTCTCTGCAGTCGTTCGTTGATTTCATAAATGTAACCCATTATAGTTGTTTATACATAACAGAAAGCAAAAAAAACTATATGCAGTGTTATTTAATTTTAAATTTCAAAAGAGTTTTGTGGCTCCCTTTGTTTTCTTTAATTTGTGAAACGGGTCAAAATGGCTCTTTGATTGGTAAAGGTTGCCGACCCCTGAGCTAGGTAATGTTTGCTGTGGTCTGGAACAACACGGCACACAAACAACCATCAGAAATGCAGCCAATATTACATACAGATAATGCGTCATGAGACATGCAAAACTAAATTATGTACAAAGAGGATAAAAGTAAAGGAAGTAAATGAGCTCAAATATACTTACAAATGAGGCATAATGATGCAATATGTACATACAGCTAGAGCTGCATCTATCAAATATTTTAGTAATCGAGTATGGTATCGAATATCCCGATCGATTAATCGAGTAATCGAATCAATCATATTTTCGCTTAATTAAGGTTTTCATTATACATGTTAAGATGTCCCCTCAATTATTGCGTTTGGCCTGGTTGTCTTTTATTGCCTAAACGCCTGTTTTCATTATTGAAGGCTGACACGCACAGCTAAAATGCGTCCGTGGTTGATTGTGCCAATTTGTGTGTGCTAATAAAAATAGGTGCGCTCACAGCTGTGTGGTGTGACCGCATAAACGAAGTTCTTGTCTCGTGCGTTTTTGATGATTATTATACGGTGCCGTTTAAACGTTGGTTTCGCCACCCAAATCCGCTGAGCCATTTTCAACCTGCCAACAATACATAAACAATATAAAAAGACAAACCATTTCATAATGACAACAACAGTTTTAAATTTTAAGAATGCAATATATATAAAATTAGTTCAAAATTAATATTCCCTGAGAAAGTTAAAATTAAATGTATTCTTAGTATCAAAAATAAAACAATATGAACCGTTTTCATTATATCAAACATAAAAAGTGGATTAGGTAGTGCCTTTATTACTGCATTTGAAATGTGGAACTTCATATTCAGAACCATTATGGCTGACAGGAACTTGGCACACAAGTGCTACCACTGTGAACAAGGACTTGGCACTCTTACATTCTAAAGAGACTATAGTGGGTGCAAGTGCAAGCTATCCAAGTAGAATGTGGTTGCATGAAGTGAATAAACGGAATAACTTTGCACGACTACTTTTGCGTGGTTACTAATGAAAGGCTAATTGAACACGGCAGCTCGGATAGCGTTGTTAGTTTTCAACACCTTTTGGCGGCATTTGATGAGTTTGCGGGAGTGAGAGAACACATCCTGGTTATCATAATGAATAACATTTACTTTACTAACACAACTTTTGCGTTTACATTTGATAATAGATGACTTACCTCGCATCCGGACGTCCCTCAAATCTAATTTTGGAGTTGGAGGCAGTCCTACAGTTGGAAGAAGTTTTGGACGCGTCAGTTCCCTAAACATTTCATCTGCAAACTGTTGCGTTTGACCAGATGTTCCTCCAAGTGGGATGTAAAACGCTGGTCAGTCCCAAGTTACTTAGATGACACATAAACTGATCTCGAATATACACCAATCACAGAATAGGTATTTTCTAATTTTATTGTCAAATATTTGAGAATAGAGACCAGCCTCGAACAACACATCCAAATGCGTAGCCCAAGTTGATCTGGCATTCCACAGGCCAAAAGCAACTCTTTTCACACAAAGAAAGCCCGCCTTTCCCCTCCCCCCAACACTGATAAGAAGAGAGACTTGGGGGTTGTGTTCACATTCCTGATGGTTTACGACCCTATCTAACCAGGCAATCTGAAGACAAAGAGAAACTAGTATACAGAGTAAAATTAAGGAAAGAAATGAGCTGATTCAAACATGATTATGAATAAAGAAATAGCTCTTAAACATATGCA
Source organism: Entelurus aequoreus (assembly GCF_033978785.1). NCBI lineage: Eukaryota > Metazoa > Chordata > Actinopteri > Syngnathiformes > Syngnathidae > Entelurus > Entelurus aequoreus. The sequence goes on along the minus strand of NC_084741.1, from coordinate 75,486,041 downwards.
TTATCTACAATCCCCCTTCAGATCTTATCCAAAAGATCTCTCCTACGAGAGCAACACCTCTAAAGCACGCCCCACATTAAAGTAGGTGCTGTAGTTTTTTTTTCTTTGAGCAAGCTAGCAATAAAACAACAGCATATTTACATGGATGACAGATGGAGGGAGTCCACGTCAATGTCGTCATGGTCAGGGAAGGAAATCAACAATTCTCGAAAGTCTCCATTTTGCTTGACCCCCTTCAAAGACATAACGAGCCCAGAAACAGGGTGGGGTTGACCTTCTACAGCTCTAACAATGATGCGGGTGCATAGAGACTTAGCACAAGGGGCGATAAAGCAACCGCAAGAGGCTATAATGGCCAAGAAAACTCCAATGGAGACCAGGACAGACTTAATTAGGTCAGTCCACCTGCCAAATGTGCTTTGGAGCCAATCTTTAAAGGGGTCAGAGACCCCTGAAACTTCAGTAAGTTCCTTAGACAGGGCCTGGAGGCCCTCTAAGGCCCTCTGAACTGAGCCATCTGGTGCAGTGTTGTTAGGAATGAAGGTACAGCATTGGTCACCAAACATTGCACACACGCCTTCTTCCTTGGCTAGGATGCGGTCAAGGGCTATGCGGTTCTGGATGGCCATGAGAGAGGTCGGGGCAAGTTGTTCAGCAAGTCCCTCAACGGCGTCACGAGTCAGGTTGGTCAGTCTCAACAGATTATAAAAAACATAGTTAATGCGTTCAACATTTTTAGTAGCAGTCACAGGGAAAATAGCACCAATGATAGGAAGGTTCTCGAAACCTGCACAGGATTCACACCACAATTTGTGTTGTGAGGGGACCCCTCTTGGTTGTCCAATTGCATCAAAGTAAACACCATCAGGGTTTCTCATCAGATCAAAGGAGCCCTTTACACTCCTTCGAGATAAAACATGGCGGCGTCGGCGAGAAGTTAGAGAGGCCGCTGAGACAGGAGTTACAAGGGGAGTTAATTTGGTACCCACTAGGGTGAGTGGGGTCACCAGTCTAACCATAGCACAAAGCCCTACGGATGACTTTGGGATTCTAATGTACAATCTGTGCTCCCCACAATACCAGAATAAGTCAGCTCGTGCCCAAGGGCCTATCCTTGAGCCATCTATCAGTGTGGTGCACCAGGAAGGGTTAATATCACCCAATTTGTTGGGGGACGAAGAGGGTCCTTTGAATTGAAAACACGTGTAATTCAGCTTTTGGGCCACAAATGGAAGAAGTCGGGTGGAATTGTCAACAGGAGGGTACACACTAGCCAACAAATCGCACCCTGGTGGCGTGGGTTCAGAGAACAAGGAAATAAGACAGTTTGAGCCATTTATGTCAGTCAACTTAAAAGGGGCGGGGTAAGTGTGGGGAAAAGGACGTCCAGCGGAACAAGCAACACAGTCACCCAGGTTTTGGCTCTTAGCCATGCTAGTCATCCACCTGAGCCATAGGTTGCCTGCACCTGCTCCTAAGGTCAAAGCTACCAGGTCTTCAGTGGTGATGTCATTAGTATACACAGATGTGAGAGCTTTTGTAACGTCACCGAGGTGGAGTGGCACTTTAGGTGCTACAGAGGGGGCAAAGGTAGTTAATGCCCTCTCAAGGATATTAATTTTAATAATCCCTTTAGGGTCCGTACCAGCCTGTTCAACCCCCAAAACAACATAAAAGGGACTTGGCACAACACCCATTCCGATAATTGTAAGTGCAAGGGGATTCTGGGAACGATCAAAATTCCTCTGAAAGGTCATCCCTCTCTGAATAACTTGTAATAGTAGAGGTAGGCGGTAATGGTAAAAAGAGGGCCCTGTGTAGTGGGTTACACTCGTCCATGAGGGGCACCACCCACTAGAGTATGTTGTCTGCTTCCGACACCAATGATTCAGTTTTATGTCGTCACAAAGATAGAGGTTACTACTACGGTACAAACTATTTTTCCCCCCGCATTTAATCACACTGCACAGGTCAAAAAAATAAGTCTTGCTGTCCCCCCTAACCCAGTCTATTTCAAGTCCGCCGTATGTTCTAAGACACTTGTCAGTCACTGTCGTCGGGAAGGAAGGACTGAGGCACAAGAACAGTAGAACAAGCCTAAACACCAATCCGTCAGGAAATACTTCTGGGCGTAACATCCTTGTTTTTCGACTATCAAAATCAGAGTAATTCAGGTAACGAAACGGGGATAAACATCAAACTTTTCACTTAATATAACGACACAGATAGTTATGCTGAAAACAAGCAAGAGAAATTGGATAACTTCGAGTATAAAGGCTGGTCTCAAATAAGGATATACAATATAGAAGTTAAAAAGAGTAATATAGGTAGAAAATCTCTCTCTCAGCGTCGTCTTCTGGGCTGTAGGATTATGTGTGTGTAATTAAAGCCTCGCTCTTCTATGACCTAGAGGGGGAGAGGTTACTAGCACGATCACCCCTTATGTGTGTTACTTCGTTAACACACCCACTAAAAATGAGTCGTTTTCTGCTCCCGTTCTTCTTCAGCTGCCTCAGGCTCAAAAGGCGCTGCTAGGGGGTCGAGTGGGGCAGATGATGTGGCTATGTCAGCAATGACATCCGCTGGTGATCTATCAGGTTCTTCAGCAGGAGTGCAGAGGGAGAGGTGGTACCAGGTGTCCCCTTTACCAGCTAGTCGAAGGGCGTGAGACGTCCGTTCCACGACCTTGAAGGGACCAGTCCACCTGGGCTCCGTCCACTTGCGTTTGATGACTTTGAGCTTGACCCACTCTACGGGAGGGAGGGTCCCTGGAGGAGTGGATTGTTGTCCACGAATCTGTGCAGAGAAATTATTACACAAATTCTGAATTTGTTCAAAGTACCATTTTGGTTTTACGCTGATTCTTCCTTCCAGGGAGGCAGCTGGTCCTGGGAAGGGCTGACCTGAATGCAGTTCATAGGGTGAAAAACCAGTTTTGTTCATGGACATTCGGATGGTCATTAAAGCCAATGGTAACGCGTCAACCCACTTCAATTTGGTCTGTGCACAGATTTTTGCCAATTTTGTCTTGATGTTTTGGTTCATTCTCTCGACCTTACCTTGGGACTGAGGATGGTACACCGAACCAAACCTGTGTTCTAGTCCGAGAGCCTTTTCGACCAAGGCTAGGTGAGTATTTTTGAAATGGGTGCCGTTGTCTGACCTAATCTTTTTGGGGAAACCATGTCGGGGAATTAGGTCATTAACAAGCCATTTAATTACTGATTTTGCATCCTCTTTTGAGGTTGGAGTTGCTTCCGGCCATCCACTGTAATTGTCAACGCAAGTTAGCAAGTACCTTTTCCCTTGTACCGGATTGATCATGTCAGTGTAATCGATCGTCCATTCTTCACCATTTTGTGCCGGAATGGGGAAAGTCCCCATTTCTGGTTTCAGTGTTGGTCTGGGGTTAAAGTCCTGGCAGATATCGCAGTATCTGACGTGGTTGTCCACAATGTTCTCCAAATAGGGGTGCCACCATAGTGACAAGTTCGCTTTTGTTTGCTTTGCCCCCACATGTCCGGGACCGTGGGCCCATCGGAGCATTTTTTGTCTAATTCCTGGGGGCCAGGCCAGGTGACCATTTGGCCCTCGCCAAAGACCTGTCGGGTCTTGTCTAGCGCCTCTTCTCAGCCACAAAGTTTTCTCTTGTGGTGAGGCCTGCTCCTGATGTTTTCTGATTTCATTATCAGACAGGGCAGGTAGGAGTTCTGTCTGGCAGGCAGTGGCAGTCATGATAATTCCAGTCTTGTCATAGCCAGCAGTTTGCTTAGCTACGGAGTCAGCAAAGTTGTTACCATCAGTTACTGTCCCTTTTTCCTTACTGTGTCCCTTGCACTTGACAATAGCTATCCTTTTAGGTAGGAGCAGCGCTGTTTCCAGTGCTTCCATTTCTGTCTTGTATTTAATCGGATGTCCTTCAGCAGTCAGGAAGCCATTTCTCTTCCATTTAGGAAGGTCAATGACAGCTGACATGAAGGCATAAGCCGAGTCTGTAAAGATAGTCACTTCGTAGTCTTTTCCTTGCTTTAGGGCTTCTGTCAAAGCCACAAGTTCAGCTCTTTGTGCCGACAGCTGTTCGTCAAGTGTCTGGGTGGCCAAGGTCTCCCATTCTCCTGAGCTGGACTGCTGTACCACTGACCAAGCTGCCTGCAATCCCTTTAGAGGATGTCTGAAACAACAGCCGTCCGTGAACAGCCAGTGGGAGCCTGGGATGGGTGTGGTCAACAGGTCTGGTCTTATCTTTTCAGTCAAAGCAACTCTCTCCTCACAGTGATGTAGTTCTCCACTATTTATGTTATCAGCCATGTTGATTCCTTCGTGTGTAAAAGTTATGTGAGGTTGTTGCAAAATTTTCATGAGTCTGCGTTGTTTGAGTGGCGTCATGGTAAACAAATGTGATGATACATATGCAATGACAGTGTGGTTTGTCAGTACTGTAAGTGGGTGTCCCATGACAATGTGTGCCGTTTTGTCAATCAGTTTTGCCAAAGTGGAAGCATGTTGCGAGCATGTGTGATGTCGAAGTTCAGATAGGTCAAGCAGAATGCTGGTGTAGGTTAAAACGCAACGCGTTCCCCCTATACCTCCCCCTTCAGGTTTCTGAAAAAGGACAGCGTTAGCAGTACCTTCACTCTCAGAAACATCTAAGTAGAAGGGTAGTTTGTAGTCTGGTACTGCAAGGGCAGAAGCAGAAGACAAATGTTGCTTGAGGTCAATGAAAGCTTGTTCGGCCTCAACCGTCCACTGGAGGGCAGCATTTGAGTTGCGGACTCCAGCAGTGCGGAGGAGGGCACGAAGAGGAGCTGTTTTCAAGGAAAAACAAGGAATGTAGGAGCGGCTGAAACCAGCCAATCCAAGGAAGGACTGTAATTGTTTGACAGAAGAAGGTTTAGGATGACATAGGATAGACTGGCGATGGTCAGGGGACAGGGAGACCCCCGTTGAGGAGATCTCCCGCCCCATGAAATGAACAAGGGAACGGGCAACCTGCAATTTCTTACGAGAGACCTTGTATCCTGTTGAGGCCAGACGCTGAAGAACAGCTAGGGTGGCCGCCAGGCATGAGGTAGGAGAAGAAGCAGCGATGAGTATGTCATCTACATACTGGACAACAAATGTGTCGTCAAAAAGCTCCACTGAGGCCAGATCGTCTCGTAATTGCTGGTTGAAAAGGCCAGGCGACAGTTTCCAACCTTGTGGGAGGCGGGAGTACTGCAGCTTTTGACCTTGAAAGGTGAAAGCAAAGACATGTTTGATGCATTCAGCGATAGGGATGCAAAAGAAAGCATTCGCTAGGTCAATGACAGAGAAATAACAGTGTGCAGTGGTCAGATGGGTGAGTGCTGTGTAAGGGTTAGGAACAGGTATGGGAGGGGTCACTGTGACGTCATTAACGGCCCTAAGATCGTGTACCATCCGGTACACAGAGGTGCCAGTTTTTGGAACAGGCAAAATAGGTGTGTTCCATTTAGAGTTGGAGGGTTCCAATACTCCAGATTGTTTAAGGCCTGAGATGGTATCTGTAATGCCATCTATGGCTTGTTGTTTTTGTGGGTATTGTCTGACATGTACCACACTACTGGTGTCAATTTTGACAGAGACAGGGGACGCATTGACAGCAAGACCAACATCTGTGGGACCTTGAGACCAAACGGTCAGTGGGAGGGTGTTTAACATGTCAGCAGCTTCAGGATGGTCTGTTCGTTCTTGCCCATGCTCTCGAGCGACCTGAAGATGTTGTAGAACCCCGAGGTCAGCAGTCTGAGAGCAGGAGATACGAAACATATCAACTGAGTCAGAATGTTGTAAGTGTGGTATTTGGGTGTCTACCCAATCAGTGGCAGATACTCCCTGTTTTGTCATTGGACCCAAGTCCTTGGCTTGGTAGGCGGGACAAAGAGCAAGAGAACAATGTGGGACTGCCGTAGCGTCCATTTTATACCATTTTTTCTGTTGAGGAGTGAAATCGACATGGGCGGACACACCCTGAGCTCCAGCATAGATGTGAGTGTAGGCCAAAGGCCACTCTTTCCCTGCTATGGTGTCAAAACCTTCTTGGTAACTTTCATCAGATTGGCGATCATAATATAAGGTGACATGTGGCGGATCAGGTGGTGGTACATACGGACGCAGCTCGGTCAGCCAGGGCTTCCACTGATAGAAGAGCAGGAGCAGCCCTTGTCCTTCACTTGTTTCCGGGAGGAGGCGTGTCCAGTAGATGTCCGCCATTTGTGGTACCTCAGGTTGAGGCATGAGCACAAACATGGAGGAGCCTTTATAGTGGTGTCGCAGCTTGGTGATAGTGCCGTCAGGTAACACCAGGAAGGTTCCTTCTGTGCGATATTGGATGTCAGGGTACAGTTTGTAAAGCAGATCATTACCGAGCAGGCAAGGTGTGTGATGATCAACCACGAAGGGATGCTTTAGCGAGTGTCCAGCAATCTGAACCGGAAGTGGTTTGGTGACAGGTAACATCCTTGTGACCCCAGCAAAGCCTTCAACCTTTAAAAAGGAAGCACACAGTTTCTTTGGAACTACTGCATTCAAAAGTGAATGTGTAGCGCCAGTGTCAATCATGAACTGATAACATTGTCCATTGACAACTATGTCCAGCAGGGGGCCTGTCTGTATTTCCTGCTGTGGCTCCTGCTGTGGGCAGCTTCAGAAGACCCCCCCTTGGTCCACGTCGTCACCCAGGAAGTAGGCGGAGGCGCCAGGCGCTAAGGCGGACCTGGGGGCGTGGTATTGTTGCTGTTGTTGTGGCTGCTGTTGGGAGGAGCTCTGCTGTGGGTGCCCTCTGCCACGACCTCGTGTTCGTCTGCCGGCACGACGGAACCATTCCTGTTCGGAAATACTCGGACAGTCTCGGCTCCAGTGACCAGGCTGGTCACAGTTGAAACAGTTTCTTCCCCGGATTGACTTTGAAACGCCGCGTCCACCACCTGAGCCTGAGGGTCTGGTTTCAAGTTTATTGAGGATTCTTTCCTCCATCTTTTGTAGTTCAAAAGCAAGTTCACCCGTTGCCGAATACACTTTAGCAGATTTGTGACCTTTAGGGTCTTTAGACATTTTTGCTACATCAATTTGTAAATTAAGGAGTTGTTTCCTTACTGCTCTGTCCTCTGCCTTATCATTTTCACCTTGCTTAGTCCAATTCTGCATGTGGTGGATAAGGTGCCTCTCCCAGGTAGCACCGTCAGCTCCTGGTATATCAGGATTAGCATCCATCCTTTTTTTCACCACAGTTGGCATTGCGTCAAGTACGGCTCGTCTAAAAAACTGTCGGTGTTCCCCTTCTTTACTGGGGTGCACACCTGTAGCACGTGACCATTGCTCTTTAGCTTGACTTATGAATACATAAGGTGACTCACCATCTTTCCACTGATAAGTGGGTGTGGCATTTTGACACGGAAGAGGAAAGAGACTGCGCATAGCAGTAGCTATGTCGTGAATGTATGGTGTTATTGGCAGGGTCTGAGGTTCAGCCATTAATCCTGCTTGTTGTTCCATGTTTTGGCCATCTTGCGTGGAAACACAACGATACAAAATGCCCCTAAAGTCTCCTACTGAGAGTGTGTATCCTGCTGTTAGTTTGTCTAACGTATTAAGCCAAAGACTCCCACCTTCAGACACAGGTGGGAGTTTGTCAACGATGGCCTGTATGTCTGCAACAGCAAAAGGCTTATATTGGAATCTGCCGCTATTATCAGGAAAAAGTGGATATGCGTGTCCCTCCAGCTTTTTTTTAAGCGTGTGTTGTATGCATGTGGTTCATGTGGGTGTTGGTCAATGTAGCCTTCCATTGAGCCATTAACAGTTACAGGAGACCACAAAGTCTGGCTCTGTTGTGTGTTGTATGCATGTGGTTCATGTGGGTGTTGGTCAATGTAGCCTTCCATTGAGCCATTAACAGTTACAGGAGACCACAAAGTCTGGCTCTGTTGTGTGTTGTTCGAGAATGTCTGATGTGCACGTGAGAGACTGTCATCTACTGGGGGAGGGCATTTGTTTATGGCAACAAAATGGTCTGGCGTGTAAAGTGAGGAGTTCTGCATTGACTCATGCATTATCTGCTGTCTAGTAAGATTAGGCATATTCGGGAGGTTTTCCGCTGGGTGGCTGTTATTTTGGGGCTTAGGCACCAGAGGTGATTTACACTCAGGAGACAGCATTAGTTTTGGAGGAGGGTTCAATCTTAGAGAGGCTGTGTGAGCACCGCCCTCATTTGTCACAGGAGTAGGGGGTGGACCAGAGAGCTTTGTTTCTGTTTCGACCACCAGGGCTCCTCCTGTGACTGTCAAAAGTGGGTATAAAGACGCCTCCGGCTTTACGTCATAGGGCGGTGGCTTAGTCAAAGTCTGGGCGGGTCGTTTGAATTGTCTTGCGCATGCGCGACAGGCGAAAGACCAGTCAATCCATTTTTTCATGTTTATCTCAATTGTTTTCATTTCTTTAGCAGCTTTTCTTTTTTCCATGTAACTCCCGCTTACTCGAATTCCCTCTAGCTTCCTTTTCTCATTCGTCAAACGCTTATATTCTCGAGCACATAAGTTCTGTAAGCCTTCTTTTAACCCGTTAGGTTCCTCGCCCTGTGCTCGAGTCATCTCCTTAACTACTTTACTTCGTTCCTTTTTGTCTCTCCCCGCGGACTCCATTGTTACCAAAAGCACATTCAATTGATCATTGAACGATAACCATTCATCACATTTTCCCCAGCCGTCATCACATTCTTGTCTGTCACACTCCTTGGCCATTTTCACCAGCGCACACACACACACAAGCACGTGTAAGCACTCACGCACACACAAGCAAGTGCCTACAGCCCTACGCACACACACACACACACACACGTAAGCACTCTCTCTGCGTTTCACTTTACCATAAAACTTCCAGTTACTTTTTTATTTTATTTTTTATTTTACCTGACGTTTGAGTTCACAACTTTTCGAGTATTGTAAACTCCCTCTTAACCCTTTCAAGGAACGTTCTCTTTTTTTTCTTTTTAAACTCTACTTGCTAATTTTATTGTCGACAACCGTCCATTCAATTGATCATTACACAGTAATGATTCATCACATTCCTCCCCGACCGCCATCACATTCCTGTCTGTCACACTCAGTGGCCATTGTGTCTATTTTTTTCAGAAGGGCCTCGAACCCCTGAAGGCCTTTAACCCACAAACCATACGGCGGCCTTTAACCCCGTAATTTTTCGTACAATACGCAGCTAGAGCCTCTAACTCTAACCCGTGCAATTTATCGTGCAATATGCAGGCCTCTAACCTCCATATCATACGAGGGCCTTTAACCCGTTACTCTTTTAGGCGGCGACCAACTACCCAGGGTGAGCCACACCCAACTATTAGTTCACTCGTCAATGAAACTGCCCGTCACGGTAATCGAGACACAATGGCGTGAGTTGACCACCTATTTACAATTTTAATGCAATGGCAGGCTCGGCAAAAATGCAATCAATCTATCAAAATCACCATTCTGTGTCTGCGGTACAAAGCAGTGTTTAACTTACAGACTTCTGGGCAGACTCCTAATGCAGATTTTATCTAAAAAGAAAGGTTCTGCTTACCTTGAATTATGTTTTGGCCATGTGAGTCTGTCCAGAAGATTGCAAGAGAAGGTCCAATTGTCAGCGTGTCATCCCGGACGAGCCCCCAAATTGTTGCGTTTGACCAGATGTTCCTCCAAGTGGGATGTAAAACGCTGGTCAGTCCCAAGTTACTTAGATGACACATAAACTGATCTCGAATATACACCAATCACAGAATAGGTATTTTCTAATTTTATTGTCAAATATTTGAGAATAGAGACCAGCCTCGAACAACACATCCAAATGCGTAGCCCAAGTTGATCTGGCATTCCACAGGCCAAAAGCAACTCTTTTCACACAAAGAAAGCCCGCCTTTCCCCTCCCCCCAACACTGATAAGAAGAGAGACTTGGGGGTTGTGTTCACATTCCTGATGGTTTACGACCCTATCTAACCAGGCAATCTGAAGACAAAGAGAAACTAGTATACAGAGTAAAATTAAGGAAAGAAATGAGCTGATTCAAACATGATTATGAATAAAGAAATAGCTCTTAAACATATGCATTATCTACAAAACACAGGAAGGCATTGTTTAGTATTTCACAGATGCAGCTGCTTAACAGAAATGACTGCACCCTACTTTTCAAACCCAAACCAAGGAAAAAGCAATTGTTTTAAACACATAGATTAAATAAAACTTAACAAAACCTTTGGCCTCGTCTATTAAACATGTTTTAAAGCCTTCGTCGTCACTAGCTGCATTTTCATTAGCCCTAGAAATGCGCGAAGACAATATAGAATTGTCTCAAAACCCACCTCATGAGAGCGCAAAAATGTTTCAGCGATATTTGAGAGGTTTTTCGAAATAAGGCTGTTTTCATTACAAGTTTCTTATTGCATATTTGGTTACATCAGTGGGTGCCCAGCAGGCACAAGACATTGTTACAACATTGATTATACATGCATGTCCTTTGAAACTGACTTTGAAACATCCATCCATCCATTTTCTATCAATTGGTGCAAAATATTTGTACTTGTGAATTGAGACAACGTTGATGTCCAAATCTGTCTGGAGCCGCAAAAAATAAAAAGTCGTATATACGTTTTATAATGAAGGCAACCCATGACTTACTGTAAGTGTCTATATTAGTGTGGAGGGGGCGTGGTCGGCGCGGCTCCTGCGGGAAGGGCGTGTGCATGGGCCGGCTATGAAGCAGCTGACATGTGAGTGGATTCCCCAGCTGAAGCGGGTTATCTAATCACCTGTCTCCTTTATTAGCAGCGTCCGAGCCCATGAGGGGAGGAGAGAGCAGGCAGGCGAGCGAGCAGGAGGCCGCGAGCGAAAGCCAACTCTTTGATGCCCGCAAACAAAACCAAAATAAAAACTACATTGCATTCTGAAACACAGGTCCCGCCATATATCCACCACAGAGAGCCCACACCAACGAACACTGCTACAATTAGCTATAATAGCCTACTATCAAAATGATTATGTGTCTTTATCCACCACAGAGAGCCCACACCAACGAACACTGCTACAATTAGCTATAATAGCCTACTATCAAAATGATTATGTGTCGCAGGCGGAAATGTTGAAATTTTATATTTATTCTACACATTTTTACGACATTAGAAACCATTTGTAAATCAGAGGCTACTCAGAAGGTGAGATAACTCCTGGAAATTACTGGCTTTTAATGGCCTAAGGCAGGGGTCAGGAACCTTTTTGGCTGAGAGAGCCATAAAAAGCCAAATATTTCTAATTCTCATACTTGCCAACCCTCTGCTAATTCTCATACTTGCCAATTCTCACACTTGCCAATCCTCATACTTGCCAACCCTCCCGGGAGACTCCCAAATTTCATTGCCCCTCCTGAAAATCGTCGCGTCTGCTTTACATCCAGTCCAACGAGTGCTGGCCCAGTCACATAATATGTGCGTCTTCTGCACGCACACACAAGTGAATGCAATGCATACTTGATCAACAGCGATACAGGTTACACTGAGGGGGACCGTATAAACAACTTTAACACTGTTAGAATCATACGCCACACTGTGAACCCACACCTAACAAGAATGACAAACGGCCGGGAAGAGTGAGGCAGCATCGTGCCGTCTCGCAGGTCCCTTCAAGGCAATAGAGGCCGACTCGCAAGCTTGGAGAGACCCCCATGCCCGAAATTGTGTCGAGGGGGCCGTAAGCCCCCAATCGGTCGGCCGAGGGAAGCGAGGCGGCACCGCCGAACCGAGCAGTCTCACGTTTCCTTTCCCAATAACAGACCCGCAGGCTTGAAGAGACCCACATACCCAAACAGTAATGCCAAGGGGGGTGTAAGTACGTTGTCTTTTAGCGATCATCCACTGCCTTCACCTTCTATTGACATCACGGCAACAGCCGTGGCTGCAATATCTTCCTCAAAGTGGAGTCTCGCGGGATGAAATTTTACGAGAATTACACCTCATGACGCAAAACTACTTACAGTAAATGCATCTTTCCAATTTCAGTTAAACGAGGAGAACATTTTATACAACACAATGTCAGGAGAAAAATATATTCAAATTAAAAGCAGACAACACCAAAGTTCACCAATATGTTCAAGAGGAAAGTAAAAGTAAATAACAACAAAGTTGGTTAGGATCTATTCCTTGAATAAATGAAGTACAAACCCAGTTGGGTGGCCTTATCGTCTGCTCGAGACAGGCGGAACATAAAGTCATCCTTGATGTTCATCTCTGAGCACTACTTGTGGTTGGCGGAGAAGAAGGTGGAGTCTGTGAACAACAGCGTCTGTGGACCAAATAGCGACATATCGTAATTATGTCATAATAAATGATATACTGTGGATAATCATCCCACCACAGTTAGGTCAAGTTCTTTTTTTGTTCAATGAATTTAAAATAAAATACAAAATGTGTGACTAAAGTGTAGACTCTGAGTTTAGTCATAAATGGCCCGCTATGAAAAATACACTTTTAATCATATCCTAAGCGTAATATTTGTCCCTAGCCTGTTTATGAGCACCAAAGATGAGGGGAAAAAAACATTATCTCCCTGACTTTTGTTTGTGCTCAAACGCTTGCTATTCAAGTTGTCCAAATTAGGGATGTCCGATAATGGCTTTTTGCCGATATCCGATATGCCGATATTGTCCAACTCTTTAATTACCGATACCGATATCAACCGATACCGATATCAACCGATATATACAGTCGTGGAATTAACACATTATTATGCCTAATTTGGACAACCAGGTATGGTGAAGATAAGGTACTTTTTAAAAAAATGAATCATATAAAATAAGATAAATAAATTAAAAACATTTTCTTGAATAAAAAAGAAAGTAAAACAATATAAAAACAGTTACATAGAAACTAGTAATTAATGAAAATTTGTAAAATTAACTGTTAAAGGTTAGTATTATTAGTGGACCAGCAGCACGCACAATCATGTGTGCTTACGGACTGTATCCCTTGCAGACTGTATTGATATATACTGATATATAATGTAGGAACCAGAATATTAATAACAGAAAGAAACAACCCTTTTGTGTGAATGAGTGTGAATGAGTGTAAATGGGGGAGGGAGGTTTTTTGGGTTGGTGCACTAATTGTAAGTGTATCTTGTGTTTTTTATGTGGATTTAATAAAAAAAAAAAAAAATTAAAAAAAAAACAACAACAAAAAAACCCCGATACCGATAATAAAAAAAACGATACCGACAATTTCCGATATTACATTTTAACGCATTTATCGGCCGATAATATCGGCAGACCGATATTATCGGACATCTCTAGTCCAAATGCATGCCTCACATACATTTTAATGTCACAAGCTTAATAAGGAATATGGCCGGTGGAGTGCCTCTGACATAATTTGAAATATCTGACAGTAGCATTGCTGCACTTTTGTTGCCTTGGACGTGCTAAATTTTCATCCCAGTGTGATCCCCCGCTTCACACCGCTGCGAACCGATCCAGTCAGAGCTGAAGATCCTGGTCAGATGAAAAAAAGCAGAGACCACCAAACCAGATCCCCTCAATGCTCTGACTGCGCCTAGAAATTCCGTCTATAAAAGTTGTCAACAGAATCTGTGACAAAGGGCAGCCCTGGCACAGTCCAACCCTCAATGGAAACACTATACTCGTATAATGTGTTTTTTACATTGATCAGCGGTGTCCAAACTTTTTGACTTTAGTTTTAGTTTTTAGTTTTTAAGTGTTGGTTTTATTGCGAGGGCAGAATATTTGTTGTTTTTTACATTGAGCAGCGGTGTCCAAACTTTTTGACTTGGGGTTTGCATTGGGCTTAAAATAATTTGTCCGGGTGCCGGACATGTAAAGTAACAACCTATGTACACACACATATATATATATATATATATATATATATATATATATATATATATATATATATATATATATATATATATATATATATATATATATATATATATATATATATATATATATATATATATATATACCAATGTGTACATAGGTTGTAAAGTAACAACCTATGTACACATGTAGTAGAATTTCTGACCTTTGACCTATATTGCATGTCTAATGGGAATGTACGCTCATTTGATTTCTCTCCTATTCTGTGCCAGTGGGACAAAAGTGAATGTTAAGTCGTGCCAACCTGTCTACAGAATGTGTTGACTGTCTAAAGGATTCGAGTTGTTATGGAACAGATAAGACAACAGCAAGACATTGACGCACTCCATAAGGAACAATGACGCAAAAAAGACCTATAAAAAATGGCAGAAGACCGGAACTCGACAGTGATTTTGGCTTGTGTGTGTCTTGTTTGCTCCGGAGTAACACGTGGTCTGTCTGCACGGCCAACTTAATTCAACCTGCACTTCTGATAATGGGTAAATAAATTTGTTGTACTAAACTACTTTTGTTGCCTGTTTAAGCTTCGGACAATCCACTACACAAATTGGCGTCACGAACAGGATGGTTTAGAAGCTACAGGTCGACAGCCGCTCCCGCTCTCTCTGTCAGGCAGACAGTGTGCTGCACGCGCGCATAACAAGGTAAGCAGTTTGCTTAAAGTGTAAACATTTTCTGCCTGGAGAGAGCCGGATTGATAAGACTAATTGCTGAATCTATTTTTGATAAAAGATAGGTTTAGTCAGGTTCTCCAAAAACAACCTGGACTGGGGTAAATTATGGTTGGATTGAGTTGTTTTATATGTGATCATTTGTCTGTGTGTTTGTTGAAAACGTGTGATTTCTTGTTTTTAACATAAGGGGATTGTTGATAGAATTTTGGTGGTTTGGAGTGTAGAAGCATAGACGATGTGAGACGAAGAATTTCTTTTAACCTCTTCATCCTCTGTCGTTGTTGGCAGAGGATGCTTTTTTCTGCAAGTACATTAGGTTAGCCGGAGTTGGACTCAGCGAAATTTAAGGCAAGGTTTGCTAAACTGGTGTGACATTTGGCCCACACAAATTTATGACGTCTATGAAGGTCCTACGTATCTGTCTATGTGGAAACTGCAGCCGGGTAAAAAGCCTGATATAAGGTGATCGTTCAGTGACTCCGGTAAAGGAGATCAACTGAGCCAAGTTGTCACGAATTTGGAAATTTGCTGCAGTACAGATGGATAGAGTTAAGGGCTCCATATGGTAGAGCTTTGGTGAAACTTGGTGAAACTGTATGGACTGACCAGACATGATGACTGTAGAGCATTGGGTGATTATCAGTGACTCTATGGTGCTTTTATGCTGTTGCCGTGTATTGGTCAGGGAGTAAAACCAGGGGCTGCTCCGCTGAACGGGTTAATCGCCGTTGTATGAGTAATGATGGGACCTGTGTTTGTTAATGAGACGGCCGATTCCACAAAAGCACGCGTGCATTAGTTGTTTATACTGGTCCGGACCAGGGGGGCGTGGTTTGTGGGAAAAATGTGTTTTTTTTTTTTTTAATTTATATATATATATCTGCGTATTGTAATAACATTTGTGTAGCACCTGGTTTCTTATCTGTTTTAATTCCCCTCTGAAAAAATCAACCTCTCCTCCTCACCTCCCTCCCTCATGCTTTTGTGAGAGTTCCCTCACGCTTTTTTCGCACCCACGCTGATCTGCAAGAGGTGGGAAATTGTCGGTTATGTGTGTGCGTGTGAGAAAATAGACAAAGTTATGTACAGAAAACACATGCGTGAATGATCCATCCATATAATTATTTTCTTCCGCTTATCAAGAGGTTGGATCGCGGAGGCAGCAGCCTAAGCAGGGAGGCTCCCCCTCTTGGGCGCTGCCAGCGAATTCCAGTCATTTGAATTTGTTTTTAACTATACTGGTGATTGTGACTGTGCGATATTACAGTTGTTTTACACACTGAGATTTTGAGTACGGGAAAAAAGGCTCTTGCTCGCTGGTAAATTCTCTGTGTGTAAGTGACTGTGTGACGCATATAAAAAAATAAAAAAAAACATTTTTAAAAAAAAGGAGTCTCAGCTAGGAGACATTTTGAGATAAGAGTGTGTGCGTGTGACGAGGCTGTGTGAGTGTCAGCTGTACGAGGCATTGGTTCGAAGAGGAGTGACACTGTTAGCATTGAGCTAGGTTAGCATTGTGTTAGCATAGCATTGAGCTAGGTTAGCATTGGGTTGGCATAGCATTGGGCTAGGTTAGCAAAAGTTTGCTTACTGAGATATAGTAAGGCTAAGTTAGCATCTAGCTTGGCATTACTAAGTGTGGTTGAACAGTTATTCTCGGTCTGTAGAGTGTGCTAGTAGTAGGTGCTTGCTAAGTCCAGTAAAATAATAGATATATGGAAAATTACACGTTTAAATATCAATAAATAAATACGGATTGTGGGACATTGAAACATTGTTTAATTCATCATTCATTTATATGTTTAGTATACTTTTTGGTACAGCCTTGATGCTCTGCTGATCCATACAGTTCCTGTGTGAAGTTGCGACAAACACACACATCATAGATTAGGACACATTGTAACTTTGAATTAATAGTTATACAACAAATAAATTAATAATATTGAATTTAAATTTGATAAAGAGAAATTGATTATACATTGACATTTTAATTTTTTTTAGGAGTAAACACACAATAAAATAAAAGTTAAATTTATATTCTAAAACATCTAGGGCAGGAGTCACCAACGCGGCGCCCGCGGGCGACAGGTCGCCCGCGAGGACCAGATGAGTCGCCCGCCGGCCGGTTCTAAAAATAGCTCAAATAGCAGCACTTACCAGTGAGCTGCCTCTATTTTTTAAATTTTATTTATTTACTAGTGTGACAGTCCTAACTGTCGCGCGGGTTCTCAGGACGATCCAGGGAAGACATTGTCAGATGGTTTAGACTTCTTTATTATTTCAATCACAGAGTCTTTTGCTGCTTTACAGCAGCTGCCTTTTTTCTCACGTGAGCACTTGAATGGTTTCCTCCCGTCCGCCGTCTGCTTTTCAGCAGCACGTCGCCGTCGTTTGCGTGGCAGCAGAGGATGGTTTCCTCCCGTCCGCCGTCTTTCTCCGTCTCCTCCCTTGATGTTCACGTCTCTCGCCCTTTTATACGGTCCGAGAGGGCGATTGCACTGTCCACAGCTGCGCGCTCCACGCACCTTATGCTGATTGCGGCGTCGTTCCCATTTATTTTTTTACTTTGCTTCTTATAACTGTCAGAAAGACAATTTTAGAGAAAAAAATACAACCTTAAAAATGATTTTAGGATTTTTATACTCATATACATTTACCTTTTAAATTCCTTCCTCTTCTTTCCTGACAATTTAAATCAATGTTCAAGTAAATTATTTTTTTTATTGTAAAGAATAATTAATAAATTGTAATTCTTACTTTAATTCTTATTATTCTAACAAAGTGCAGATTGGATTTTAACCTATTTAAAACATGTCATCAAAATTCTAAAATTAATCTAATCAGGAAAAATTACTAATGATGTTCCATAAATTCTTTTTTGAATTTTTTCAAAAAGATTCGAATTAGCTAGTTTTTCTCTTCTTTTTTTCGGTTGAATTTTGAATTTTAAAGAGTCGAAATTGAAGATAAACTATGTTTCAAAATTTAATTTTCATTTTTTTCGTGTTTTCTCCTCTTTTAAACCGTTCAATTAAGTGTTTTTTCATCATTTATTCTCTACAAAAAACCTTCCGTAAAAGGAAAAAAAATGTACGACGGAATGACAGACAGAAATACCCATTTTTTTATATATATACGTATATAGATTTATTTATTTAGCTATTATTGTTTAAATCACACTTACATGTAACTTACAAATGACAATATATATATATATATATATATATATATATATATATATATATATATATATATATATATATATATATATGGACGGCGTGGCGAAGTTGGTAGAGTGGCTGTGCCAGCAATCGGAGTGTTGCTGGTTACTGGGGTTCAATTCGCACCTTCTACCTTCCTAGTCACGTCCGTTGTGTCCTTGGGCAAGACACTTCACCCTTTGCCTCTGATAGCTGCTGGTTAGCGCCTTGCATGGCAGCTCCCGCCATCAGTGTGTGAATGTGTGTGTGAATGGGTGAATGTGGAAATACTGTCAAAGCGCTTTGAGCACCTTGAAGGTAGAAAAGCGCTATACAAGTATAACCCATTTATCATTTATATATATATATATATATATATATATATATATATATATATATATATATATATATATATATATATATATATATATATATATATATATATATATAAACAAACAAACACTTAAAATGTAAAGTGTTTTGTGTTTAATATAAATGAACTCTGACCTAGTATAGTTCAAAGGTCAGTATTGTGCGCATGACCAAAACGTAGCGTTTGTTGCGCTCTTACAAACAAGCTAACGCAGCGAATATGAGAAGAGTTACCCCAAAAAATGTCAGAAAAAAGAAAGAAAACATATATTTTTCACGACGAATGGGAGGTAGAGTTTTTTTTTACCACTGTGAAAGGATCCTGCGTGTGTTTAATTTGCGGGGTAACTGTGGCAATAGCAAAGCGGCACAATGTGGAGAGACATTTCACTACGTGTCACACAAGCTATGCTAACTACCCACCAGGCAGTGCACTGTGCGCAGAAAAAGCCCGCGAGTTAAAGGCAGCTTTGTGCAAACAGCAGTCTTTTTTCACTAGACCGGTTAAAAACTCCCACAAAGCAACCGAAGCCTCGTTTAGAGCTGCGCAATTCTTGATGAAGAAAAAGAAGGCATTCACAGACGGGGAGGTTGTCAAAGAAGCAATGATGATAATTGCTAAAACTGTGCTTGAAGACGAGAAGTATGGAACCGATGTACTCTCCAGTCTCTCCGATGTTCAACTCGGGGCAACTACAATGGTAAGAAGAGTGTCGGCGATGTCTGGGAACTTGACCTATCAGCTGGACCGTGATCTGGCGAGGTGCCGGTGGTTCAGCATCCAGTGTGACGAGTCGGTGGACCGCAGCAGTACGGCGCAGCTGATGGTCTTTATCCGGATGGTGTTTGATGATTTCTCCACAAAAGAAGAACTTCTGACACTACTGCCACTGAAGACAACTACGAGGGGAGTTGACATTTATAACGCAGTGAAGGAGTTTTTGGTGGAAAAAAAGGTGCCGCTAGAAAAGCTGGTATCAGTGACTATGGATGGGGCTCCTGCTATGATCTGCCGACACACAGGATTCGTTGCTCACTGTAAAGCTGACCCAGAGTTCCCAAACTTTCTGCAGTACCACTGCATCATACACCAGCAGGCCTTATGTGCAAAAGTGATCTGCTTTGAGCACGTAATGACTCCCGTCGTAAAGATCATAAACAGCATCCGCTCCAGAGCTAAACAGCACAGAACATTCAAGGTACTTTTGGAGGAGCTGTCAGCTGAATATGGTGACCTGCTACTACACACAGAAATCCGATGGCTCAGCAGGGGACGAATTTTGCAACGTTTTTTGTCACTTTTGGGTGAAATCAAAGAGTTCATGCAGTCCAGAGGTGAGGACACCGTGCTGCTGGAGGACACTGAGTGGATACTTGACCTTGCATTTTTAACGGACATTACTGGAAAACTGAACAGTTTGAACTGTGAGCTGCAAGGCAAAGGTAAAACTGTCGCCGATAAATGCATTTAAAGCTAAGATGAACCTGTTCTCTGTACATTTACAGAGAAAAAAAGTGCTGCACTTTCCCTCTGTGCAGATGGTGCTGAAAGACAATGCTTCTGCATCTGAGGCTTTTGACAAAGTTGCAGAAAAGTACTCTCAGGTCATAAACAGAGTTGGGCAAGAGTTTGAGAACAGGTTTTGTGACCTGGATCAGCTTGAGCCATGTGTGTCGTTCATTTGTAATCCTTTCATGAACGTGGACATATCATGCATTGCTGAGCAGTTAAGTGCAACATTCAGCCTGGATGCTGAACAGGTGGAGATGGAAATTGTAACACTGCAAAATGACCTCCACCTCAAAGCCCACCAGGCTGCACCAAACTTTTGGTGCCTTGTTGACACAGAAAAGTACAGTGGTGTATGCGCAGCAGCTATGAAGGTTGCAAGCCTGTTTGGTTCAACTTATCTTTGTGAGTCAGCCTTTTCTGACATGAACTTTATCAAGAACAAACACAGAACATGCCTCACTGATGCACATCTGCAAGACTCACTCAGAGTTGCAGTGTCAAGTTACACACCAGAGTACAACACACTAGTTAACAGCATGCAATGCCAGGCTTCCCACTAACTGACAAAGAAACAGATAACAGATTTGGTATCAGTTCAAAGTGTGACATGATTTATTTAAAAATTGGAGAGTTGACCTTTGTATTTTACATGAGTTATTATTTGTACAAACATGGTGCAAAGTAATTCATGATTTGTTAAAAAATGTCAGTGGCTAGCTAGTTAAAATGGGATATTGTGATTTCACAAGACTGTTTAAGAAGTGATCATTTGAAAATGTTCAATTTGAAAAATGTGCACTTAGAGAAAATATAAAAATAAAGTGTTGCATATTGATATTTATCTGTTTCTATATATATTTATTGTGAGAAATCATTAAGATGATCAGTGTTTCCACAAAGATAAATATCATTAATTATTAATAATAACATAGAGTTAAAGGTAAATTGAGCAAATTGGCTATTTCTGGCAATTTATTTAAGTGTGTATCAAACTGGTAGCCCTTCGCATTAACCAGTACCCAAGAAGTAGCCCTTGGGTTCAAAAAGGTTGGTGACCCCTGATCTAGGGGTATCTGTGCAGGCTGTGAAACATAGAGTCTGAAGAAGTACAGATAAGAGCCACTCAGCGCCATTGTCAAAACAAAACGTAGAGAAGCGTTAAACAAATTCTAATCAGAAGGAAGACAGACCAAAATATGATAACTTAAGTAAACAGACAGCAAGTAAACCAGAAATAATAATGTAAATAAATAACAAAGAAAGCAAATTTCTATGTGACATTGGTGCATGTAGAATTACAAATAGAGAATAAAACTAAATGGAAATAACTGTCTGCAAGATGAGCATGACGTCATGAATTGTGCTCGGGTTAGTAATAGATAGATAGATAGACAGATAAAACGTTATTGATTCCTTCAGGAGAGTTCCCTCAGGAAGAAGAATTTAAAAGTAAACAGTAACTAATAAGGGTATAAATGGAAACAAAATAGAAAAATATTACAAGGAGAATAAAAATAGAACAGTAAAATAAGAGAAACTAGGCATTAACGACCATGAGATAAAAAAGTATTGCACTGTTATTGTTTTGCATTCCCTGTCATCCTAGCCCCCCCAAAGAGGAGTTGTACAGTGTAATGATGTATGAGACAAAGGATTTTTTATAGGCTAAACCAGTAGTTCTCAAAGGAGGGTATGGTGTTTCCGCCCGGATAAAAAAGGGAGGTACATGAAGGTATGCCAAGGGGTACCTGAGATTTTAAATATTTTAAAATAGTGACAATTCAAAATCCTTTATAAATATAATTATATAAGAATAATTCTTCAACAAAATAAATATTTAGAATTAAGTTCATGAGCCCAGATGGATCTCTATTACAATATCCAAAGAAGGTTGATGATTGATTATATGTATAGAAATCTTTATTATAATTTAATCACTTGTTTAATTTTTAAAACGGTTTAGTTATTCTTATTTTTTGTTTGTCCAAATAAGTCAAGTAAGACCACAACAAATGAGCAATATGGTGCACTGTTATACAATTTAATAAATCAGAAAATAATGACATTATGCTGTATTTTATTTCTTTATTTTACTGGGAAAAAAGGTTGAAAACCACTGCCCTAAATCATATCTAAAGCTAAAATTATTTTATAAGACTGATTATTTTGGATTATTGTGTTTGTATTGTGAGAGAAGGAGAGAAAGTGAGAGAGAGAGGAAGAGAGAGCAGGTGAAAAAACAGATTGAGGGTGAAGAGGATGGTTTGAGAAAATATGGGAAAAGGATGTTTATAACCTTACGTTTTGTGAATGGTTTCTAGGAGAACAGAAAATAGAAACATTGTGTGAAGTGTAAGGAAGAGATGGATACAGGATGTTGTTTGTAAAGGAAAACGAAAGTGAAGAAAAGATGAGAAAGTGACAAATGAAGGTATTCGTAAATGGTTTGCTGTTGATTGTGGTTAGCTGCAAGTTTGTTTGTTTGTTTAGTTGTTTAAGTGAAATGGGAAGAAATCAATAGGAATAATTACATGCAAAATGGAATAAAACTATGAGTGCGATAGATAATGAATGAATAAATGAAATAAGTTTATTTTGGTCATATAAACAACCATCAACCAATTTGTGTGAGCAGTTTAACAGTAAATTAGACATATTAACAATCATACACATTTACACACAGAAAAGAAAAGAAAAAAGAATGACCGAAAAAAAGAATAGGCGGAAGCCAAAGCTTATATTGGCCTATGATATACAATTACTGAACATTAAATTACCTGGAACATCAACGTTAAAAGATGAAAGTAATTGTTACTATATTTTATAATGTTAAAAAAACTTTACCTTTCAAGGGTCTCCAAAACCATAACAAAAAACTACATGTGTTCAGCTCATCACTGAGGATGGTACATTATTTAACTCCTAAAACTGAAATACATTTGTGTTTTTATTTTATTTTACTTGACCTATTTCAAAAATCAATATCCCCCGTAAATGATAGTGTCTCCTCATAATGTAAACAAGCTAAGAATACAAACTGGAAGGCTGTTGTTCTTTACTTGGAAACATAATTGCCATTGTTTTAAAATTAAATTATCTGAACATTTAACACATTATGACTTAAAAAAATGGATTGATATGATCATAATAATAATGCTTTGTGTATTATTGAAATGAGCCTTTTAATTTTAAGTATTGGGTCTATATTTCTTCTATAAACATTTCCCCAAACTTCAAAACAATATTACATATGGAAAAATAAATGAATAATATAACATGTGCAGACATTTCTTATTCAGCATGTGTTTAACTTTATACCGAATAGCAATGGATTTGGATATTTTCTTTAATATGTTCAATATGTCGCTTCCAACATATTAATGATCAATTACTATTCTCAAGAATGTAGTTCATATACTCTGTCAATTTCCACTTGATTCAACTTTAATTTTTGTTTCACAATTTGACTTTGCACCCTGGACAGGTCGCCACCTCATCACAGGGCCAACACAGATAGATAGACAGACAACATTCACACACTAGGGCAAATTTAGTCTTATTAATTTCTACATATTGAGATCTATTACTTAAAATAACTACTTAACCACTGTTGTGAAACACCTTTCTAACTTATGGGAGTATTGGGATAGGATTGAGGAAGATGTCTGCTGTGGTGGTGGTTAGTTTGGAAATTAATTTAATAAAAGTAACTTTAAAGTGCAGTCTGACATTTTAGTTTGGAGTAATTTATATTTTTATTTAGACATTGCAGTACACCATACTTCTGGATGTTGAGCTAGAAGAGGATAATGGCATGACAGAATAAAGTTAGAATTAAAGTTGGGGTGCCAGTGATTGTCACACACACACTGGGTGTGGTGGAATTTGTCCTCTGCATTTGGCCCATCCCCCGTGATTGCCCCTGGGAGGTGGGGGAATCGTGTTTGGTGATTTGGCTCCCAGATTTTTTGTAGTCTTTGGTGTGACTCGACCGGGGTTTTGGGCTTGCGACCTGCCGATCTCAGGGCGGACACTCTAACCACTAGGCCACTGAGATGAAGTAGGCAAACCAAATCTCAACAGCTTTCAGTTAGCTACAGATTTTGAGAGTATAATGCGAATAACTATAACTTTACAACTGTTTGCTGTGAATAGTGTTAAATAATAATTACAAATACAAATAACAGCCTACATTAATAATTAGAATAAGAGCCGATATGTAAAGTGTTAAAAAGAGGAGAAGTGTGATTATGCATGGCGCTTAGAGCATGGCCTTGTGTGTCTGTTGTGACTAGGTTGGATAACCAGTCGGAGACAGGCAAGGCAAGGCGGGGCAGCTTTGTTTGTGTGGCGTTTTTCATGCAACAAAGTGAAATGAAAGAAAATAAAAGCAAAATTAAAATGCATACGATACAAATAAAAACAGTGCGGACGTTAAAAGTTAAAAGATTAAAAGATTTAGCTGAAAGATAAGGAGAAACGTGAATAAAAACATTCTTTTGTTTTGGAGAATATCACGCACAGCGGGAGGTCAGAGTGGAAGCATGACAGCTTGCTCGCGCCTACTGATAGACAAATGATAGTTTAAATTAACTTATAGATAATCTTTAAGTGAATTAAAAGGGTACTTAAATACACATGAAGTAGTACGTATAATCTTTGAATTAAGGTTATTGATTAGCAATTAATGGGATAGTTAAGACTGTAATTTTAAAACGTGATATGCAAAATTGAACTAACCGAGAGGATATGAAAACGATGGGTGTACATGTTTTGAGTTCCAAATTCTGGAGGTAAAACCTCAACAAAACGTAAAACCATACAGACGGACTTGGGTGGTAGCCACGGTTGTGCTAGGTCAAGCGAGGGTGGAAAGGATGTGCAGCCGGGGGACTGCCAACTTCTCTGAACAAGACAAGCTCCAAGGTGTAGCCAGAACATGCTCACAAAAAATACAGGTGTGACAGCAGGACGAACAGCAGGATACAAACAGACCCCTGCTGGACATAAGTGTCAACGGACAATGTTCAACACAATCTATGAAGCATTCCTTTGTGGTCAACCGGCACACACCTTGTAATTACCTGCTTACGAACTGTGCCCTGACAATTCAATACCGCACAGAAGGAACTTCCTGATGTTGCCTGACAGCACGACATCAGCTGACAACTACTGGGGACGCCTCCCAGGAACGAGTGGAAGACGGGGACTGCTCCAACTGTCCTAGCACTGGCTGACTGAGGTGCGTCCGTGTGCCCTGCCACCCAAACCGCCAAAGTGTATGATCACCAATTAGACGACTCATAATAGGAGCCTGTGACTCTTATATATGGTGGGACTCAAGGTATGGCCGCTCATGTGAACTATCCTTACAACAATTAGAATGGTATAAGATGGACAACTAATGACCCACATTGTTCCTTTGCTCTCTGTCCTGCCTACGAAACCAAAAATGTAGGTCAAATGATAAAACAGGGCGTAGCTGCCGCTGATTGAACCGATACGTTAATACCACATTTTCAATTATTTCGGTTGTCTGTTAAAAACATAGCTATTGGTTGCAATTTGGACACTCCTACTGTAGGCTACAAGGAGCTAGCAGCTACACAACAGCTGAGCTAAAACAAAATTTAAGCATATCAAATAATTGTAGTTGCTTATTACATACACAAAGTCGCTTAGAGACAGAAGTCTGTAGAAAGTATTCAGTAACATACGTGTCCGCATTATTAAACTTTCTACCACAGGAAACATACTGAACAAATACAGCAGTTACTGTCAGACTCTAATCCGGATTACCTTGTCTATCAGAGACATGGTTAAAACCCACAACAACTTTCGTTCTAATTAATGTCCCGGGGGACAAGATTACAGAAAAGACAGATCGAGTGACAAAGGGGGGAGGAATTATGATTTATGAAAGGGAAAACATTAAAAGTAGATCAATTTGAGTATGTTGAAATTAAAATCACATTTTCCTCAGAAATGTATTTCAAGGTAATTGTAGTATACCGACCGACCACAGCTAAAGACATTTTTCTTGATTCATTTTCAGACATCCTCAAACAGCATAGTATGAAAGAAGTAACGTCATGGGGGACGTTAATCTGGACTGGTTAAATAAAACACGTAGAAAGAAACTTAAGGATATTATAAACGGCTTCTATATGATACAAATGATAAGCAGCCCTATACTAGAATTACAATTGGATGACAAAAATCAAAGAGAACATCTGTAAATACACGAATACAAAACCAGAAAGAAGAGTGTAAAATAAAAATACCATTGGATTAATAAAACAATTTGGATTCCAATAAAGACATGAGGACTCAGCTCTCATAAGAGCAATTAAAACAGGTCTAAATACAGATCGTATGATTTTAAAAGTTTGGAGGAACAAATTTACAATGTTTATGCGGAAGTCTAAGGCTGACTTTCATTTAGAATTAATCAAAGTTGCAAAAGGGAACATTAGAAAGTTATGGAAAACCTGGTACAAACATACGGAAAGAGAGCAAACAAGAAACGACACTATAACATTAAATATCAATGGCGCTACTATCGCAGACAGTCTGGACATAAGTAGTAATTTTAATGAACATTTCATCCAGTCTGTACAAACCCTGAATAAAAAATCCTTCAAAATCAGTGCAAATAATTGTCATTTATTCAGGATGGACTAATTTTAGAATTAACAAATGAAACAAAGTTAAACAAAATCTTCACTGCATTATCAGACTCACGATCTAGAGATATATATATGGGTTGGACACTATCTTCCTAAAAACATATAAGGATTGTATTATTGCTCGTATAACAACGATTGATAAATAAATCAATAATGGAAAACACTTTCCCTACCACGTCGAGAAACTGCTACTATGATTAAATCCATAAAGCAGGAAATAAAGAAGACCAGAACATGTACAGACCAATTAGCCTTCTCCATGTTATAACAAAAGGAATAGAAAATTTGAAGTTAAAAAGTGGCTTTGGAGCAATCAAGGCTGCTCAGACGGTCACTAAGAGGGGCATTATGTTGACAAATCAATTTAATGAGTATTATATTTATCCATGAGAGCATTTTTGTTGTAAATTGTGAGGTATGGCTGTTAAAATCTTGGTTGTTTTTACGAATTATGACAGATGTGAACAAGAGCATGTATTGTCTTTGTGTGATGATGTAAATAAGGTGTGGTTGTATTGTATGTATATATTTATATATTGTATATATGTATACATATATATATGTGTGTGTACATAGGTTTTTACTTTACATGTCCGGCACCCGGACAAATTATTTTAAGCCCAATGCAAACCCCAAGTCAAAAAGTTTGGACACCGCTGCTCAATGTAAAAAACAACAACAAATATTTTGCCCTCGCAATAAAACCAACACTTAAAAACTAAAAACTAAAACTAAAAGAAAACGTACATTATATTAACCACATTACTGATGTATAATACAATATGTATGTATGTAACATATAAACATTGTGCACAGCAATAGTTACACAATAAAACTAACATGCTAAAACTAAAGCTACTTGCTAGCAAGCTTAAATAGTAACATGAATACAATATGCATTACAAACGTTATACCCCAATCTAAACTTATACAACCAAACTAGTTAATTGTACATGTTGAACTTACAGGTGGTCCTCTCAGTTAGTGGTGTGGCGCGATGTGCCGAGACTTCGAGGCGTGTGTCAAGTAACGGAGGGGCCTCACTGCGAAGCGCATATTAAGGCCTGATACGTGTAGGGGAGGAGCCAGAAATGATGACGTGTGAAGCTTCGCTGCCAGGACGGACCATGTGACTGCTTCGGGACATGGTTCAGATCTTGCCGAGAGATCCGACAACACATAAATCGCCCAAGCTCCATTGAAAATCCGGGCTTTTGAGAGTTGCGGTCAGTTTGGAATCTGGATAGAGAATCAAAATTATTTTTAAAGTGCCAATACAATCAAAGAATAACAGCACATGATATTAAATGTGACGGAAAACTGAATCCAGTTGGTTCACTGCTCTGTCGACAATTTATAAATAATGACTTCTTGTTATTAATCATTAGTCCTCTGGTAGCGTAATGGACTACATACATACCTTTTAATGCCACATGACGTGTGTTTGATTCGCTGCGATTCCAGTTCCCATGGGTGCTCTATCACTATAAACGTTATGGTATGGTATATGGTATAAGGTAACACATTTTATGTTTTTCCCCTTTTAAACAGGCACCAGAAATCAATAGCTGGATGATGGAGAGGTTGTGTCGGAAAAAAAAAGAAGCTTAAAATCAAAAATAAAAATTAACTTAATCTCTCCTGTTCTGTACATCATTGTCCATTGTACATTGGCAAAATATCAACACAAACAATTATAATTAAAATTAATTATAAGCTATTACTGAGTCGGGGTGGGGGACGGCAGGTGGATTGAAACAGAACCTGTCAGAGCCGCTTATCAAGCAACTACTTGGAAAAATACGCC
Organism: Entelurus aequoreus; assembly: GCF_033978785.1. Taxonomy (NCBI): domain Eukaryota; kingdom Metazoa; phylum Chordata; class Actinopteri; order Syngnathiformes; family Syngnathidae; genus Entelurus; species Entelurus aequoreus. The sequence goes on along the minus strand of NC_084741.1, from coordinate 75,457,844 downwards.
CTACAGTTTATCAAGAAATTACTTTGGGGAAAAACAACCTTCAGTCTAAAGTGAATGTCTTCCTCCCTGAGGAGGTGAATGGGTGATGGGGCTGGGGGGTTAGCGCAGTCCCCAACTGTGCTCCTGTAGGGGGCTCGGTGTGGGACCAGGAAATAAAAAAATCTGCAAAATAAGCACATATAATCACATTTGGTTTTTTATAAGCAAGTTTTATTATTCTGTTTTTCAGGGTTTTTTCCCGTCATGATATACTCGAGACCTGCAATGGGGCAGGGGTTGGGAACTAAAAATTTTGAAAGAGCCATATTGGACCAAAAATACAAAAAAATAATTTGTCTGGAGCCGCAGAACTTAAAAGCCTTATATAAGTCTTATAATGGCAGCACGGTGGAACAGGGGTTAGTGCGTATGCCTCACAATACGAAGGCCCTAGGTTCGAGCCCCGCTTGCGGTCTTTCTGCGTGGAGTTTGCATGTTCTCCCCGTGACTGCATGGGTTCCCTCCGGGTACTTTGTAATGTTTGTCTGATCTTGAATAGGATTGTGTTGAAAATCTTAATTTCCCCTCTGGGATTAATAAAGTACTTCTGATTCTGTATTCCGGCTTCCTCCCACCTCCAAAGACATGCACCTGGTTGATTGGCAACACTAAATGGTCCCCAGTGTGCCTATACTAAACGCGCTGGAGTCACAGTTGTAAGCGTACCATTTGATGGTGTGGATGAATGGTTCAAAGTAACAACTGGTGTGTAATAGTTGGTTCCTCCTTTGGCTGTTATTTGGTTACTCATGGTGGAGCAAGCGGGAAAGGCTGCTAAAACTGATTGTGTTGTATTCCTAAACCCCAGACCATTACTCAAGATCATCCCGGCATCTATGAGTCCAAAAATTTTAATTGAAGTAATCAGCAAAACAACTCCTGAAGGGAATTGCACTACATGGGACAAAATCTACCCTGTAACCAAAGAAACAAAGCCGAAACCAATATTTGATAAATATTTGACAAAAGCTAATTACACCTGCATTAACATGCTAGGCTCTGGACAACAGTTAGGAAACTTATCATCAGACAACTGCTTACACATGGCAAATGTATCAATATTTGTACCAGTATCACAAGGTGATGTGTGGGGGTGCAGTGAGGAAAGAATCTATGACCGATTACCGAAAAATGTAACGGGACATTGTGCTTTGATTACACTCCTCATGCCTACCTCCATGTACCCGATACAAGTCCTTGGTATCATCAATTCTAGTATCTATGGCTGTGTTTGCAGCAATACTGACATTGTGTGTATGTTGTTGTATTCCATGTCTGCGTTCTCTGCTAACCGTCTGATTACCACAGTGATTAGCCCATCAGATGATAAAACTGTTCAGATGCACCTTCTGGTGGACGACAAGGAAGATGAATCTGATGACGAGGATACCTACCTGGACGGTGTTCCTGATCTGTTTTCAGACCCTGGTGACTATAAAATAAAAAATGATGTTGAACTCTGAGTGTAAACATAACTTGGCCCTAGGGAAAATAACTATTAACTGAAAATCGCAAGAAGAAGTTATTAGGGATAAGAATATTCTGGGCAAGTTATGTAAAAACAGAAGGGAAATGTTAGAATAATTATGTAAAAGTTATCACACAACTCTTATGCTTAAAGGCTGTTGCTATAGTTATTATCAATTGTGCTGAAGTTGTACTTTTCTATCTGTGCAAAGGGACAACTTGCAATCTTAGATTGCGAGTCGTCTCGTATCAGTGTTTGTTTACAGACCCTGCCTGCTGACTGCCAACGATGGACATCGAGTACCTCGGCGCGGACAAAACAGAGACAGGGCGAGATCATGAGTGTCAGCACATTTCCATTTCGAATAATCATGTATTGTGTCTACCGGGGCTGCTGGCATTACCCCTCCTTTCAGAAGCAGCCTCAGTGATGTACCTAGGGACCTCCCGAATAAATAGGGGAGCATGTGGGCTGTGCCTTAGGGTGTAGGTTGGAACTGTAACTGAGTGTACAGCCCAATACGTCGCTCCTCATGAGTAAAATTTTACTCTGTCTCTGCCTGATTCCTTGCTTCTTGTCTGTTTAATAGATGTCACCGATGTTTGAACCTGACAGGGACGGCAGGTGGAATGAAACAGAACATGTTAGAGCCGCTTATCAAGCAACTACTTGGAAAAATACGCCCTACAGTTTATCAAGAAACTACTTTGGTGAAAAACAACCTTCAGTCTAAAGTGAAAGTCTTCCTCCCTGAGGAGGTGAATGGGTGATGGGGTTGGGGGGCCGGGGGGTTAGCGCAGTCCCCAACTGGCTCAGTGTGGGACCAGGAAATAAAAAAATCTGCAAACACATATAATCACATTGGCTTTTATAAGCAAATTTTTTTATAAGCAAATTGTATTATTCTGTTTTTCAGGGTTTTTTCCCATCATGATATACTCGAAACTTGCAATGGGGCAGGGGTTGGGAACTAAACATTTTAAAAGAGCCATATTGGACCAAAAATACAAAAAACTCATTTGTCTGGAGCCGCAAAACTTAAAAGGCTTATATAAGTCTTATAATGGCAGCACGGTGGAACAGGGGTTAGTGCGTGTGCCTCACAATATGAAGGTCCTAGGTTCGAGCCCCACCTGTGGTCTTTCTGTGTGGAGTTTGCATGTTCTTCCCGTGACTGCATGGGTTCCCTCCGGGTACTTTGTAATGTTTGTCTGATCTTGAATAGGATTGTGTTGAAAATCTTAATTTCCCCCCTGGGATTAATAAGGTACTTCTGATTCTGATTCCGTATTCCGGCTTCCTCCCAACTCCAAAAACATGCACCTGGGGATAGGTTGATTGGCAACACTAAATGGTCCCCAGTGTGTGAATGTGAGTGTGAATGTTGTCTGTCTATCTGTGTTGGCCCTGGGATAAGGTGGCGACTTGTCCAGGGTGTACCCGAATGCAGCTGAGATAGGCTACAGCACCCCCCGCGACCCAAAGAGGGACAATCGGTAGAAAATGGATGGCTGGATGGAAGTCTTATAATGAAGGCAACACATTAGCTGTATTAGCCTACTATCAAAATGACTATGTGTCGCAGGCTGATGCAAATCTTTGTTGACAGAAATGTTGAAATGTAATATTTATTCTACACAATTTCACAACATTGAAATGATAAATGATAAATGGGTTATACTTGTATAGCGCTTTTCTACCTACAAGGTAATCAAAGCGCTTTGACAGTATTTCCACATTTACCCATTCACACACACATTCACACACTGATGGCGGGAGCTGCCATGCAAGGCGCTAACCAGCAGCCATCAGAGGCAAAGGGTGAAGTGTCTTGCCCAAGGACACAACGGACGTGACTAGGAAGGTAAACATTAGTAAAATTTTTCAGAGGGTGAGATAATTCCTGGAAATTATTGGCTTAGAATGGCCAAAGGTATAGATGTATGTGTCCAAGTTAAAGGAAACGGCAGGCTTTCTTCTTCTAATGGATTTATTACAATCTTTGCTAGCTTGGTAACGTTTGTTGTGGTCTGGAACAACATGGTACACAAACAACTATCAGAAATGTAACCAATATTACATACAGATAATGTGTCATGAGACATGCAAATATAAACATAAACACACAGAGGACATGAGTAAAGGAAATTAAATGAGCTCAAATATACCTACAAATGAGGCATAATGATGGAATATGTACACACAGCTAGCCTAACTAGCATGCTAGCCTCGATTAGCTTGCAGTCTCGCAGTGACCAAATATGCCTGAGTAGCACTCCACGCAAGTCAATAACATCAACCAAGCTCACCTTTGTGCATTCACACACAGCATAAAACGTTTGGTGGACAAAATGAGACAAAGAAGGAGGGGGTCATAAAACACGTCTTTCTGTGGCAGCGTCGGAGAAAGTTATACACGTAAACCAACTGTTGCGTCACAGTCCATACAACTACGGTGAGTTCAAGGACCACCAAAATTAGTAGGACAAAACGGCGCTTGCCAAATACCCTCATCAATGACGAATAAAAACATACATATTAAACAGTGGGCTTTCTAACAATTAAGAAGGTTTGTGTCACGTTTGTCCTCCTACAGAAACCATATTCAAATAAAAAGTATATTCTTACCTTTTTCCATTTTCATACATTTTTGAAAATGTTAAAAAAGCTAATTTGAATTACACAGAAAAGACATTTATAACACAGTTTAATGGACAAATATTAATAGCGTTGAACTTTGTGCGACTTCTTCTGGACGCTACAGTATTGAGCAGCGCTCTCCTCGATCGCGGCGCTAATGAACTGACACCGGTCGTGCCGCCTATTAACTATGGCACATGTTTGAGGCGGGTGCTGCATCAACCTTTTTGGAACACAATCTGTTACACCCGCTAATCAAGCAACTACTTGGAAAAACGCCTTCCAGTTTATCCAGCAATTATTTGGAAAAAACCCAACCCTTCAGTCTAAAATTAAAGTGAAAGGACGCAGCGCTCTTGGCTGACATTCTCTTCTTCAATCCCTCCCTCCTCTGCTAAAAGTGCAGCTAAAAGATGGCCAACAACAAGAAGGTCATCAACAAAACGCTGGAGAATCTTTCCCAGTGGGATTTTGAGATGTTCCACGGGTGTCCAAAATGTATCCACACCGTCTTCATGTCACTCAACTGGTACCGTAAGACACGATCGGTCCAGCATGCACCACGACCACATCACTTTCTGTCAACTCATTTTACGACAATCAAGGACGCGCACGCTGTCAAAGGTGATTTTAATTGTTTTTTGTTTCAATAACAATGGAATGAAGAAAATGGAGAAAACAAACTATGTATATCAAGGATCCTTCAAAAACCATGGTAACAATCGGCCATCACTTCTTACAAACCAGTACAGAAACCCACACTTGTCTTCATTCACTTGGCACACTGTTTGTCTGTTTCAAACTTTAACCAAGGGTCCTTGAAGGCACTGCAGTTATCTGCTAGGACAGTGTTTTTCAACCTTTTTTGAGCAAAGGCGCATTTTTTTCATTGAAAAAATTTGGAGGCACACCAGCAGAAATCATTAAGAAATGAAACTCAGTAGACAATAAAAAGTCGTTGACGTAATTGTTGGATATGACTTTAAACCATAATCAACCATGCATCACTATAGCTCTTGTGTCAAAGTAGGTGTACTGTCACCACCTGTCACATCACGCCTTGACTTATTTGAAGGTTTTTGGTTGTGCTCCCGTGCATAGTGTTTTAGTTCTTGTCTTGCGCTCCTATTTTGGTGGCTTTTCCTGTTTTGTTGGTATTTTCCTGTAGCAGTTTCATGTCTTCCTTTGAGCGCTATTCCCCACACCTGCTTTGTTTTAGCAATCAAGGATATTTAAGTTGTTGCTATCTTTTTTTGTGTGGACATTGTTGATTGTCATGTCAAGTACGGATGTACTTTGTGGACGCCGTCTCTGCTCCACACGCTGTAAGTCTTTGCTGTCGTCCAGCATTCTGTTTTTGTTTACTTTGTCGCCAGGTCAGTTTTAGTTTCGTTCTGCATAGCCTTCCCTAAGCTTTAATTCCTTTTCTTATTGGCACTCACCTTTTGTTTATTTGTGGTTTAAGCATTAGATAACTTTTTACCTGCACACTGCCGCCCGCTGTTGTCTGCATATTGTGATCACGACAAACCATCGTCGTCTCACATGACGTGTTCCCGACATCTACAAAGCAATTAGCTACCAACTTCCACCTACTGATATTGAGGAGAATAACATGGTTACTCTGCCGAGCTCTAGACATGCAGACACGTCGGGGCGCAGAAACATCACCAACTGATGCAAAGAGGAGTGGTCCATCCTGGGTCCCGACTTGGAACAGCTAGCGCGTCCTCCGTGGATAACCTCTCCACGCAGCAGAGGGAGGCAGAGCAGAAAAGAGAGACGGCAGATCAACTGGTCTAAAAAGGGGTCTACTTAAAGGCTGGAGTATACCAATGAGTTTTAAGATGGGACTTAAATCTTTCTACTGAGGTTGCATCTCTAACAGCGGCTGTGCCAGAAACTTGAGGGGTACAGGTTCGCTCCCCGCCTCTTTCCATCCAAATCACTGCAGTTGCGTCCTTGGGCAAGACACTTCACCCTTGCCTCCTGTGCCGCTGAAAGTCATTCAGCGGCACAGGAGGCAAGGGTGGTCGGAGGGGCCGTAGGCGCAAATTGGCACCCACGCTTCCTTGAGTCTACCCCAGGGCAGCTGTGGCAACAAATGTAGCTTACCACTAACAAAGTGTGAATGTGGAGTGAATGAATGACAGGTTCTCACTTGTCTGTGAGCATTTGAGTATCTAGTTGATAGAAAAGCACTATATAAATCTAATCCATTATTATTATTATTATTATTCCAGAGTACTGTACGGAGCCTCTAAAGGGACATGGGGAATTTTTTTTTTAGACATGTATCTCGTGCGCACAAGAACCTTTCTCGTTTAGTTTCTTTTTATAAAAAAATAAAATTAAAAAATATATATATTAAAAAAAAAATTAATATATTTTTTTTAAATAAAAAGTTTATAAAAAATCTATATATATATATATATATATATATATTTTTTTTTTAATAAAAAGTTTCTTGTGCGCACGAGAAACTTTCTCTTATTCTTATGCTTTCTGATCTCTCTCTCTCTATGTCCACTATTTACTGTACATATCCTACCAAGTCAGTCCTACACTGTTCCAATGTCAATTTCTCTGATGATGCAATTGTTGATGACTGAAGTGTTGATGACAACCAAACCTAACCCCTTCTCCCCCTAAATAATGTAAATAATTAAATGTATATACTCTGATGATTTTCTTGTGTGATGACTGTATTATGATGATAGTATATATCTGTATCATGAATCAATTTAAGTGAACCCCGACTTAAACAAGTTGAAAAACTTATTCGGGTGTTACCATTTAGTGGTCAATTGTACGGAATATGTACTGCACTGTGCAATCTACTAATAAAAGTTTCAATCAATCTGTTACGGTTACTCTTGCGTTCAAAAAAGGTTCGAAAAAATTTGTTTGACTCACTAAATTCCTTAATAAGCACTCGCGGAGATATGTCGAGATTCCAAATGATCATAATTTATTTTCACAAACAAAACATATTCTCCGTGGTTGACTTCAACATAATCAAAATAACTTATTTAGCGGTAAACAAACTGTTTCACTCCTCACTCCTTCAACATGATAGACAGACAAAGGACACCCAGCTGTCCTGTCTTCTTAATTATAGGAGGAGGAAGTGGCTCACCAGTAGGAGAGTGAGCAGCTAAAAACAATCAGTCAATCACAATTAATCTAAAACATCCAATAATTAATCAACATCATCATTGGCATTAATTGATTTCATTGTCAAAACAATTAATAAATAAATAATATAGATAGGCTCCAACATCCAGGTCCCTAATTGTGTGCTTTAGCAAAACAATTACATAAATAATAATATTCAAAGGAGCCATAATAGAACAATACAATCCAAACAATTATGTTCTTCAAATTCAAAATTAATTGAGTTACTTGATTTACTAGTTAAGTCTCTTCAAAGTCCATAGTCATATCTGAAGCGGTCATCGAGTCATCGAGTCTGGAGAACCGAAGCCCCCCTCAGTCCATCAAGCTGCTTCCATTAGCAGGCAGAGTTCATCTATTGGTCGTTAAACCGTGTTGGTCTTGGTTTTAACCAAAACACTTCTCACAAAGCCTTTGACATCTGGAAATGTCTTTACTTGTTCCATGGTCTTAGGTCCATGGTCTTGTTATGTGTTTCCTTGTTCCATGGTCTTGTTATGTTTCCTTGTTCCATGGTCTTGTTATATATTTCCTTGTTCCATGGTCCATGATCTTGTTATATGTTTCCTTGTTCCATGGTCCATGGTCTTGTCCTTGGTGGAGTCCTTGATTTTGTTATTTTTCTCCTTTTCGACTGTTCTGTGCACGTCTTTGCCATCTCCTTTTCCGCCGTATGGGAATGTGTAAGGATCAGCCTCTAAGGGCATTGGCTCTTTGTCAAAAGGTAAGCTTCCCCTCCGACCGTACAGGTCTCTGATTTCCTCCATTTTCTCACGTTTGTCTCCTTTGTCCTTCTTGACCTTTTCTTTATCTTTGTCATGGCTTTTTTTGGAAGAAAAAGAGGAGGAATGCCGATGTCTTTCTTTCTCTCTGAACTTATCCTGAGGTGTGAATTTGTCTTTATCCCGGAAAGGCAGTGGCAGAGGATCGTGACCATCTTTAAGAAAGACTGAACTTGAGGCGATCTCCATAGAACATTTATCCTCAACTGACATCTCATTTTTCTTCTCATATATGTTTTCAGAGAAATTCTGGTTATATTGTCTGATGAGGAGGTCCTTCAGCTCAATTACTGAGATTCTGTTAGTTGACACTGCAATGGGCCCAGCATGTTCTGTAGCACTGCAACTGAGTGGTCCAGTTACCACCCATCCCAGTATGGTTTGGACTGCATATGGTCCATTTTTTTGACTGTTAATTATATTCCATGGCTCCATTGCTCGAGTAACATCAGTCCCAATAAGAAGTTCAATGTCAGCCTCAATTTCCTTTAAGTCAATGCCACCAAGATATGGCCACCTCTTCAAGTCAGCCTTTGTGATGATGTTTTCCTTTGAGACAGGTATCTTGCTCTGTGTATACACTTTCGGCAGGTCCAGATATGTGAACCCTTCCAAGTCTCCAACCTCCAGTCCTCTGACCTCATAGGTCTTCGCAGGCTTTTCCTCTCCCATTGTTCGCAAAATAATTTCTGTTTTGCATCCTTTCACATTCAGTTGATCCATGAGATTCTCCGTGCAAAATGTTGCCGTGCTGCCTGGATCGAGGAAGGCATAGGTCTGAACATACCTGTTCCCTTTTCCCGCCTTAACTCTGACTGGCACGATTGCAAGTGCACAGTTTTTCCCGGCCCCGGTTGCATCACCGGCTGAAACAAGAGCAATGCTTATAGGGGTTTCTTCTGTCTCAGCAGTAGGCTTTGCTTGATGTTCCTGTCTTGGGCCTTTTTCATTTGGAATATGAAGTTCAGTAGGATGTTTCATTTTGCAAACATGACACATTAATCTTCTTTTACAATTCTTGCTTAAATGACCTTTTAGTAGGCAACCAAAACAATATCCTTGCCTTCTTAAAAATTCAAGCCTTTTGTCATGTGACTGTTTTGAATTGTGAGCAGTCAATCAGAGCATGTTTGCCATGACAATATCCACATAAAGGGATGATACCACTGGGTGTGGTTTGAGTAGGTTGTTGTGGAACAGATGATTGTTTTACAGTGCATCCTGCTGGCTCTGTATTCACAGCTACTGAAGTAGCAAAGCTGCTTTTTCTTTGGCTGATTGGTTTTAGTTCACTTGTGCTTCTTGGAAGAGGCCTTTTTGTTGTTATTTGGTCCTGAATGTCTCCAAACAAAGGATCCAAAAGCATCCTGGCATGCTTTTCCACAAAATCCACAGTTGTTGAATCGGATTCTCCTGCCAGTCCTCTGTTGTGTCTCATAAGCTGTGCTTCGCCACTTTTCTCTGAGTTTGTAGGGTAGTTTGGATGTAATTAGCCTTAGGTTCGATGGGGTATCAAGTTCCTCCAAATACTGTAAATCTTGCATTACATTACAGCATCCTCTCAAATACAGTACATATGCATGCAGCATTTTCCCATCCTCAGCTTTAATCGCTGTCCAATTCAAGGCTTTTTCCAAGTAAGCTCCCGAAATTTTCATCTCATTTCCAAAGTGTTCTTTTAAGAGGCGCCTTGCTTCATTATAGCCCCTACTGGCTTCCATGTGCAAACAGCTGCGAACCAAGTCTCTTGGCAAACCAGAGGTAAACTGCTCAAGGTAGTAGAGTCGGTCATGATTATTCTCAGTCTTGTCTTCAATCAAGTGTTCAAATGCATGGATAAAAGACTGATATGCCAGTGGGTTACCATCAAACACCGAAATCTCTCTTGCTGGTAGTAGACAGTTTTTGCTGTGAGTAGGGATGATACTCGAAACCGGTTTTCCCGGTTGTTCGATAAGAAAAGAACCGAGTCCTCGGACTCGAATCCCTTTTAGAGGACCGGTACCCGTTATCGAGACCACTATAGTAAAGAAAAAAAGTTGGTTCTTTATTCGAATCCCTGGGAACGAATCCCGTCCCGACCAGAAATGCCCCTTGAGACATTACAAGAAAGGACGTCACGTAGCTCAGTCATTAGCAGTGTTGGGTTAGTTACTGAAAACCAGTAACTAGTTACAATTACTAGTTACTTAATTTCAAAAGTAATTCAGTTACTAACTCAGTTACTTACACCAAAAAGTAATGCGTTACTGTGAAAAGTAACTATTTAGTTACTTATTTTTTTTTATTTTTTTTTAAAGCTCCCATTAATGCCCTTTTAGCCTTCATTTCAGTACTGTTATTGCACTGGAGAATTATACAATCTGTTGATCAACTTGACATGCATTTTTATTTTCCTTTTAACATAATTAATGAAAAACAGTGCAACATAAAAAGGCATTTCTCCTTTCTTTAAACTTGGACCAATGACCATTAATAAAAAACAACTGAAAGTGCAACATAAGAAGGCACATCATCTTCCTTGAAACATAGATAGTGAAATAAAGCCTGACATCTGGAGTGATGCTGCTGTCTTCCACACTTGGAGCCATGGATTGTAGAATCCTTGTTTTCAATGGCAGGATCATTGACAAAGATGGTGAAGTTTGAGTGCTCAGTAGTGATGTAACACTTTTGAGGGGTTGAAGCACCTGGAGGACCTCCTCTGCCACTCTCACATCATCATCAGACAGGTTGATGATGTCTTTGACATTTGTCTGCAGGGTGTTGTGGGTCAATGCAGAGTATAGCTGCCTGCTGCTCCAACATATCATAAGTGGAGTTCCACCTCGTTGGGACATCATCTATGAGCTTTATGAGTAGGCAGCTTTAGCATTTCTTGCTTTGTCTTAAGCACATGAGCAGCTGTTGTGCTTTGGTGGAAGTAGGTAACCTCCTTCCTGATCCTCCCAAGGAGGCGCTCCATCCTATTGACTGAGATGTGATGCCAAATTCACTACTTGCACTACCTGTGGTCCCAGTCCTGCCTCATTCACTGCAATTATTTGATTTTTGGCATTATCACGTGACTTGGATATTTTTATCCTCCATTCCTCCACTGCTTGTGTCAGTACCTGCGCAAGGTGACTCTCGTAGAGGGGGCGTGTCTTCTCATCTGCCAGTCTGCTGTGATGAAGTGAGCGCTTATCGTCACATAGTTCCCCAGGATGTCCACCCTTCTGTCATGAGCGCAACAGATGATGCTCGGGATAGTTCATCATCCACAACTTTTTTCTTCTCCTGCTCATAAAGATCTGGCAAAATCTTATCGCTGAAGTGGTTGCGCGACGGGATGTCGTAACGTGGCTCAAGCACGTTCAGCATGTGTTTAAAAGCCTCGTTTTGCACAACCGAGTCTGCACCTATAAACACACCGATTAAATGGCGCGGGGCGTTCAAGCTCCTCCGTTACTCCACTCGCCATGACCACGCTGTGTGTGGACTGAACGTGCGGACACCTTTTTTTGTTTGTTTCATATATCAAACCGCGGATCACGTGTGTGCCGAACCGAAGAGACGCCCCCCCCACCCTCCTCCCCACACCCACAGCCACACCCAGACACACACACACACGCCTCTTTTTTCTCTCCGGCGTGTGACAGAGGAAGATTCAGAAGAAAGACACCGCAGCGCTTCTGCTTCTAGCCGATACTACATAAAAAATAACGTAAAATAACGCAGTAACGCATCATGTAGTAACGGTAACTGAGATACTGAATATAAAAAAATAACGCGTTAGATTACTAGTTACCGGCGAAACTAACGGCGTTACAGTAACACGTTACTTTGTAACGCGTTAGTCCCAACACTGGTCATTAGGCGCAGATAGGGAAAGCAGGAAAAAAATGCACCAGAAAAAGCGCTCCAAGGTGTAATAAAGTTCAAAACAAAAGGTATAATCCAATGAATAACTTTACTGAGAGATTTGAGCAGGGTACAAACACATGCAACCAGGCTAGCAACGCACCTTCTTTACGGCAGCTGTCGCAACGTTCTTACAACAACCGCAGCACATACATATATATACAACATATATGACATCTCCCTTTCTTAACTTTTGTTTTTCTTTCCTTGTAAACAAAACAAAATCACACTGTATATGTGTTGTCTGTCTAATTATAAATAATGCAGACGAGGCGTGTTGGCTGAGTTGTTGACGTTTACTTTCACAGCGTGCTCATAAACTCATTCTTAGCTGCCGGGTGACGACAAGCAACAACACTTTTCGGGGCTACCGCGCATGCTCGTCACTCCCGTTGCATGCTGGGTAGTGTAGTTGTTATATTCCCTAGCTCATAATATAACATCACATCTATCTATCTACCCTATAAAGAAATAATGTTAACTCAATAAAGTGTATTTCTTTTTTTAGCTTTAACTTTTCATTTTTTAGCATTGTAACCACATTTGCAAACAACTTTTCTCTTCATAGAATTGTCTTTCAATAAAGAAATAAAGTGCAAAAATGTCAAAGCATCATAAACAGTTATGTCAAATAGCAGCAGAAGTGCACTTTTTGGAGAGCTGTATTATTTTAAGTTTTGTGCCCAAGGGACTGATTTTATTTAAAACTATATTATTATTTAAACACCTATAGTGATCACAGAGACAGGTTGTTTTTGTGTTACTGTATATATTTGTTTTTCTGAAAAATCCCACTTAATATACTTTGGGTAACAACAGTCAATATTTATTTATTTTATTTTATTTTTTTATGGGGGTAATTATTAGATTTTATTTTTTTCTTATATAATAAAAGTGAGCTTTTGTTAAACCAAATATTGTGTGTTTTTTTTTTTACATATACAACAACCTATCTGGACTCGATAAGAGAATCGATAAGGAATCGGTTCGATAAGAGGATTCGATAATAGGCTCAAACTCGATAATTTCTTATCAAACATCATCCCTAGCTGTGAGACAATGAGTTTTGCGATGTCACTTTGTCTTTGAATAACCATATCCAAGTTATCATGAGCAGCATTGATAACCACATTATCTTGTGTAGAGTGATTTATTATTTGAGTCTGATTTACACTCTGGGTCTTGTGTTTTTCAGTTGCGTTTTTGTTTTGAGGTTTATTTAGATCTTCTGATGTGTTGGTGTTCCTTTTTAGTAGAGGTCTGTGGAGACTTAAGATGGTTTGGTGAAGTGGGGTTTTGGGTATTGCACCGAACTCTATAACGTCCACATTGCTCTCCATAGTTTCTCTTTCATGGTGAGAATCATAATACTCAGTCATGCCATCACCCGGAGGTTCCTGAGCCACATCATGGCTTTCATGAATTAAATCACTTTGAAGGATTTGTATTTTAGCAGTTGATGCTGCGAGGTCTGCTTTCAACTCCATTTGCTCCATCTTTGCTTTAAGCTTTGTTTCCTCCAGTTGCAAGGTGTGTTTTTCCTTCAGTGCAGCAGCTCGAGCCATTGTGGCTGCCCGTTCCGCTTTGGCCTTTTTTAATTCTGAGGATACTGAGGAACATCTGGAGGCTTTTAATCCAGTGTCAGACTTTGATTCATGAGATACATTTGATATGCTGTCCAGTGGTCCAACTTTTGATTGTGCAATTTCTCTTTTCCATGTTTTAACATCTTTCATGAAATAATTCAAATGTATTATTCTGGGTTCATACCAGTCATAATAATCATTTTCCTTTTCCTCTTCTGATAAGAATTATTGCATTTTTAAATTCATCCACAGCTCCTTTAAAGGCCTACTGAAATGAATTTTTATTGATTTAAACGGGGATAGCAGATCCATTCTATGTGTCATACTTGATCATTTCGCGATATTGCCATATTTTTGCTGAAAGGATTTAGTAGAGAACATCAACGATAAAGTTCGCAACTTTCGGTCGCTGATAAAAAGAGCCTTGCCTGTACCGGAAGTAGCGTGACGTCAATGGTTGAAAGCCTCCTCACATTTCCCCACTGTTTTCAATGCAGCGAGAGCGATTCGGACCGAGAAAGCGACGATTACCCCATTAATTTGAGCCAGGATGAAATATTTGTGGATGAGGAACGTGAGAGTGAAGGACTAGAGTGCAGTGCAGGACGCATCTTTTTTCTCTCTGACCGTAACTTAGGTACAAGCTGGCTCATTGGATTCCACACTCTCTCCTTTTTCTATTGTGGATCACGGATTTGTATTTTAAACCACCTCGGATACTATATCCTCTTGAAAATGAGAGTCGAGAACGCGAAATGGACATTCACAGTGACTTTTATCTCCACGACAATACATCGGTGAAGCACTTTAGCTATGGAGCTAACGTGATAGCATCGTGCTTAAATGCAGATAGAAACAAAAGAAATAAACCTGACTGGAAGGATAGACAGAAAATCAACAATACTATTAAACCGTGGACCTGTAAATACACGGTTAATGCTTTCCAGCTTGGCGAAACTTAACAATGCTGTTGCTAACGACGCCATTGAAGCTAACTTAGCAACGGGACCTCACAGAGCTATGATAAAAACATTAGCGCTCCACCTACGCCAGCCAGCCCTCATCTGCTCATCAACACCCGTGCTCACCTGCGTTCCAGCGATCGACGGAAGGACGAAGGACTTCACCCGATCATCCGTGCGGTCGGCGGCTAGCGTCGGCTAGCGCGTCTGCTATCCAAGTCAAAGTTCTCCTGGTTGTGTTGCTACAGCCAGCCGCTAATACACCGATCCCACCTACAACTTTCTTCTTTGCAGTCTTCATTGTTCATTAAACAAATTGCAAAAGATTCACCAACACAGATGTCCAGAATACTGTGGAATTTTGAGATAAAAACAGAGCTTTTTTGTATTGGATTCAATGGTGTCCGAATACTTCCGTTTAACTATTGACGTCACACGCATACGTCATCATACATAGACGTTTTCAACCGGAAGTTTCGCGGGAAATTTAAAATTGCACTTTATAAGTTAACCCGGCCGTATTGGCATGTGTTGCAATGTTAAGATTTCATCATTGATATATAAACTATCAGACTGCGTGGTCGGTAGTAGTGGGTTTCAGTAGGCCTTTAATCGTCATCATCATGGCGCCGATGAAGGCTGCCTCGGTGCTTTCGTGCGCTCTGTTTTGTTTGTTTTTGTACATAAATTGTGTTTCCGGGTGCTCTTACACCCGTGAAGAGCTACTGAACATCAGATCCACCATCCCTATGGACTTGTTACCGGTCATCTTAGCGTCAGCTGCGGATTTGGTCCATTCTGTGCTCAAAAGAGGGAAACCGCACCGAAGAGGAAAGCGAGCGGGCGCACTTGTCCGTCTTCGCGGACGGGGATTACGCACGCCTCTACCAGGCATCTTCCTCTCCAACGTCCGCTCACTTGCCAACAAGATGGACGAGCTAGCGTTGCTGATGAGAAGGAACAAGGACTTCTCCTCATCATGTGTGTTGTGTTTCACGGAGACTTGGCTGAGCGCAAGTGTCCCGGACAGCGCGCTTCAACTGGAGGGCTTTCATCTCCTCCGCGCGGACCGAGACGCGGCGCTCTCTGGCAAAAAAAGAGGCGGGGGACTATGCTTCTTTATCAACAATAGCTGGTGCACAGACGTGACAGCGATTTTTAAACATTGTTCTTCTTCTCTGGAATATTTATTCATCCACTGTAAGCCCTTTTACTCACCGCGTGAGATTGTTTCATTCATTCTCGTGGCTGTTTACATCCCGCCCGGCACGGACGTGCGTGACGCTCAGCGCGCGCTCGCAGGACAGATCTTACATGTGGAACGGTCTTTTCCTGACTCTCTTGTTATCGTGCTTGGTGACTTTAACAAGGGAAATTTGAGCCAGGAATTACCAAAGTATAGACAGTTTATTAAATGCCCAACCAGAGAGGAGAACACGCTGGATCACTGCTACACTACATTGAGCAAGGCTTTTCATGCAGTCCCGCGCGTTGCTCTTGGACTATCAGGTCACGTGATGGTGCACTTAATCCCTTCATACAGACAGAGACTGAAACTGGCTAAACCTGTTATGAGGAACATTAAGTGTTTCACCGCCGAATCTGTGGACGAGTTGCGTGCTTGTTGGGAAACGACAGACTGGGAGGCAATTGGAGCGGCCACGAACAATCTGGACGAGTATACGGACACTGTGACCTCATACATACAGTTCAAAGAGGCGTGCATCATTCCAACGCGCACCAGGGTTTGTTATAACAACGACAAGCCCTGGTTCACACCCAAGCTCCGACAGCTGCGCAAGAAGAAGGAGGCTGCGTGGAGAAGCGGGGACCGAAGTACATACAGAGAAGCGAAGTATCACTTCACCAGGGAAGTGGAGAAAGCTAAATCTGTGTACTCTAACCGTCTACAGGAACAGTTCCGCTCCAATGATTCTGCGGCAGTTTGGAGAGGTCTAAGGACCCTTACGAACTATAAGCCCAAAACCCCCCAGGCCCTGAATGACCGGACTCTCGCTCAGGGCCTCAACACACATTACTGTCGTCATGAACGGCCTTCAGCTCATCAAAGCCATGCTTCCCCCACCATCACCCTCCCCACCAATGCCAGCACATCATTAAAGGAGTTAAAGGACTCAAAGGACTCCAATGACATCACAGGACTCCAAAAACACAATAAGACTGTAAAGACCCTCTCCATTAAAGAAGAGGATGTACGCCGGCAGTTCTTGAAGCTGAATACGCGGAAGGCCCCCGGGCCGGATGGTGTCTCCCCCTCCACTCTCAGACACTGTGCGGACCAGCTGGCTCCTGTCTTCACTGACATTTTTAACACCTCTCTGGAGCTATGCCGCGTGCCGTCCTGCTTTAAGACCTCTACCATTGTCCCTGTCTCCAAGAAAGCACGGATCACAGGACTAAATGACTACAGGCCGGTCGCGCTGACGTCTGTGGTCATGAAGTCCTTTGAGCGCTTGGTCCTGCCCCACCTCAAGGACATCACCGCCCCCCTCCTGGACCCACTGCAGTTTGCCTACAGAGCCAACAGGTCTGTGGATGATGCAGTGAACCTGGCCCTCCACTTCATCCTGGAGCATCTGGACTCCCCAGGAACCTACGCTAGGATCCTGTTTGTGGACTTCAGCTCTGCCTTCAACACCATCCTCCCTGGACTGCTACGAGACAAGCTCTACCAGCTCAGCGTGCCCGACTCCCTCTGCAGTTGGATTAATGACTTCCTGACAGACCGAAGACAGCACGTAAGGCTGGGGAAGATTGTCTCGGACAGTCGAACCACAAACACTGGTACTCCTCAGGGCTGTGTACTCTCCCCCTGGCTCTTCTCCCTGTATACAAACTGCTGCACCTCCAGTCACCAATCCGTAAAACTGCTCAAGTTTGCGGATGACACCACCCTCATCGGGCTCATCTCGAATGGCGATGAGTCCGCCTACAGGAGAGAGGTGGACCGGCTGACGTCCTCGTTCAGCCTCAACAACCTGGAGCTGAACGCCCAGAAAACAGTGGAGATGATCATGGACTTCAGGAAAGTCACAGCCCCACCATCACCCCTCACCCTGATTGACTCTCCCACCCCCGTCCCCATTGTGGACTCCTTCCGTTTCTTTGGCACCACCATCACCCAGGACCTCAAGTGGGAGCTGACCATCAGCTCCCTCATCAAGAAGGCCCAGCAGAGGATGTACTTCCTGCGGCAGCTGAGGAAACTTAAGGTGCCAACCGAGATGCTGGTGCAGTTTTACTCAGCCATCATAGAGTCCATCCTGACCTCCTCCATCACAGTGTGGTTCCCCGGCGCCACAGTCCAGGATAAGAATAGACTGCAACGCATCGTACGTGCTGCGGAGAAGGTGATTGGCTGCAAGCTCCCATCCCTCCAGGACTTGTTCTCCTCCAGGACCAGGAGGCGTGTGGGTCGGATCACAGCTGACTATTCTCACCCTGGACACACACTATTCTCCCCTCTCCCCTCAGGCAGGAGACTACGCTCCATCCAGACCCACACCTCCCGCCACCTGAACAGTTTTTTCCCCTCGGCCATCAGGCAAATGAACAATAACTCCTAACAGCAGCTCCTTGAATTCCTTGAATCCCTTCTAAGTCTATCTGATAGCTCAGTCACAGCTCTTTTTATACCAAATATGTGTTACATGTGTCTTATGTCGCACGTTTGCACCAAGAAAAATTCCTAGTTTGTGAACCCGTTCTCAAACAATGGCAATAAAACTATTCTGATTCTGATTCTGATTAAACACTTCAAATGCATCATTGACCTTATCAGCATTTCTAACATCAGTCATCAAAGTCTTTATTTCATTTAGCCTCCTCGTGCACGCGCCCAGTCTGCCTCTGCGTGAAGCAATGCGCGTTCTCAGCATGTCGTCGTGTTCAGCTGCCGTCTCAGGTGTGCCAGACATCATTCCAGATAATCACACAGCTCAGTTTAATGTCCACTTATTTCATTCTTAAATGTCCTTCCAACATCCTGTTTTATTGCATTTCTGTACCGAGGATGTCGTTGTGGCTTGTACAGCCCTTTGAGACACTTGTGATTTAGGGCTATATAAATAAACATTGATTGATTGATTGATTGATTGATTTCACATCCACAATCTGAAACTTTCCTTTCCATAGCGTTTGAATGATTCCATACAGCGCAGCATGACGTCATCAGCTGATTTTACTCACGGCCCGCCGGTTGCTTTCGGTCATCGGTGCACAGCGATCGTGGTTGGTCTTTTGGGTCTTCAGTGAAGTTTGTTTACTTGTTACGGCTACTCTTGCGTTCAAAAAAGGTTCGAAAAAATAAAAATAAAGTAATGCAGAGTAGTCCTGAGGAGGAGGTGTTTGACTCACTAAATTCCTTAATAAGCACTCGCGGAGATATGTCGAGATTCCAAATGATCAAAATTTATTTTCACAAACAAAACATTCTTCGTGCTTGACTTTCAACATAATCAAAATAACTTATTTAGCGGTAAACAAACTGTTTCACTCCTCACTCCTTCAACATGATAGACAGACAAAGGGCACCCAGCTGTCCTGTCTTCTTAATTATAGGAGGAGGAAGTGGCTCACCAGTAGGAGCGTGAGCAGCTGAAAACAATCAGTCAATCACAATTAATCTAAAACATCCAATAATTAATCAACATCATCATTGGCATTCATTGATTTCATTGTCAAAACAATTAATAAATAAATAATATAGATATCAATCAATCAACGACATTCTGCAACCTCCCATGAAAGGCAGATTATTTTAAACTATGCCATCCATCCATTTTCTACCGCTTGTCCCTTTTTTGAATCGGCATCAAATAAAAAACAACATTTTGCACTTTTTTGACACTGCGACATACATACATTTAAAGGCCTACTGAAACCCACTACTACCGACCACGCAGTCTGACAGTTAATATATCAATGATGAAATCTTAACATTGCAACACATGCCAATATGGCCGGGGTAGATTAGTAAAGTGCAATTTTAAATATCCCGCAAAATATTCTGCTGAAAACGTCTCGGTATGATGACGTTAGCGTGTGACGTCACGGATTGTGCGGACATATTGGGACAGCATTGTGGCCAGCTATTAAGTCGTCTGTTTTCATCGCAAAATTCCACAGTATTCTGGACATCTGTGTTGGTGAATCTTTTGCAATTTGTTTAATGAAGACAGCAAAGAAGAAAGCTGTAGGTGGGATCGGTGTATTAGCGGCTGGCTACAGCAACACAACCAGGAGGACTTTGAGTTGGATAGCAGACGCCAGAGGTGGGACCAAGTCATTGCTTTGCAAGTCACAAGTAAGTCTCAAGTCTTTGCCCTGAAGTCTCGAGTCAAGTCCCGAGTCAAGACAGGCAAGTCCAGAGTCAAGTCCAAAGTCAAGACTGGAAAGTCTCAAGTCAAGTCACAAGTCCTGCATTTTGAGTTTCGAGTCCTTTCAAGTCCTTTTAACCACAGATTAATATTTTTACACAGATTGTGTATGCTTTTAAAACGCTGTATTTATTTATTAAAACAAGTGCATTTGAAATAGCAAGAAAAAAAATAGTACTGACAATGCAATTCATAATAGCACTATTAACCAGTCATTTTAATAGTTTAAACAATTTTAAACATTTAACTCATTCCTTTACAGAATAAACACATTTGCAAAAACAAGTGCAGCTGTACTTATTTGTACAAAAGTGTTAACATTGTATTTCCATGGCATATTGCATTGTAACTAGTTCCACAGCAGTTTCTATTCTGTTCTTACCTTATCTCATTGATCTCATCTCATACTGTATGTGTGTTTATGTGTGCGTACACATGAAAAACATAACAAATACATGAACATAACAATGAACAGAGTTGTACTTTTTAGATGTCAGGGCCCTATGCAATATGTACACATATTCTTAATATAGTATACATTTTAACTGACCTTTATTTGACTGTTTGTCTTTTTGTAGGTGGCTAAAATACGCGGTGCTGCTGACCGCCGTCTAACGTTATGTTACTGTGTGTGATACATTGACTAACGTAACGTTAAGTGTAGGTACCTCATGCAACCCTGCTTAAAAAAAATCACTTGATAAAAAGTATGAATAAGGTAGCAAACTGCAGTGGACGCAACATATTGCCGTGTTTGCAATGACGTTATAACCATAGATATCTTATAAGTAGACGCAGTATTGGTTGCTGTGACGCGAGCAATTTGCATCTTGAAGTGGTGATGAGGAGCCGGCGAGCAGCCTAAACTGACAGTTGACAGGTAAAAAACAAAGATGGTGTTCAGCGTTTTCCTACTCAAATGAGCGGACTGTTGAAAATAGGAATCGGGTGATTACTTTTCACAAGTAAGATTTAACATTAATGTACTATTGGTACTATTGGTTGTATTTTATGAAAATAACATTACCACAGAGTTGAGAAGGAGCAAAGATCTTCAATATTTGTATGTGAAAATCACAAATAAATCTTCTGGGGGAGGATGACGCCCCTACAGGGGTTTGGTTTACAAACTTTCAGCCCCACCTAAAACAAAATTCACCAGCCGCCACTGATTATGGTGCATTCTCATTTTAGGCAAAATATAAGACAATACTTTCTTAAGAGTATAATTGTAACCAGGAATAAGTCTTCAAGTAACAATATTCAAATACTAACATTGTTGGGTAAGACAGCATTTGGTTTTATTCTGAATCCAGTGAAACAGATTGGTGGTTTTAGCTGATATAAAGACTTTCAGGTGTTTATATATGTTCAAGTATTTGGCAGACACTTTTATCCCAAGCGAAATACATACAAAATACATATATAACAATCACTGTAAACATGATCATTTAAGGGAAGAATGTAATACAAAATATCAATACAAAGTGTCAAGACAGAATAAACTCTCTGCTGCTGCAGCAACAGAGATACGGTCTATAAGATATATAGATATCTAATGTATTCATACATTGTTTATGTAGGATATACGCATGTATATATAACGTAATCATATTGTTTCTTCAACTTGAAAATAGCTGACCGTTTTTTCCCCCCTTCTCTGGGCTTATATTCCCAGTATTGATCTCGGACGTCTGGTCACTTATAGCATATAAGAATATTATATTACTGTTAAGCAAACTATCGATCCATCCATCTTCAACCGCTTATCCGGAATCGGGTCGCGGGGACAGCAGCTCCAGCAAAGACCCCCAGACTTCCCTCTCCAGAGCAACATTTGTGACTTCCTCCTGGGGAATCCCGAAGCGTTCCCAGGCCAGAGAGGAGATGTAATCCTCCCATCTGGTCCTTGGCCTGCCGCGGGGCCTCCTCCCAGTGGGACGTGCAACGAGGACCTCCCTAGGGAGACGCTCGTGAGGCATCCGCACGAGATGCCCGAACCACCTAAGCTGGCTCCTTTCCAAGCGAAGGAGCAGCGGCTGTACTCCGAGTCTCTCTCGGGTGACTGCACTTCTCACCCTATCTCTAAGGGAGATGCCAGCCACCCTTCTGAGGAAACTCATTTCGGCCGCTTGTATCCGCGATCTTATTTTTTCGGTCATTACCCACACTTCATGACCATAGGTGAGAGTAGGAATGTAGATAGCTCGGTAGACCGAGAGCTTTGCCTTCTGGCTCAGCTCCCATTTCGTCACAACAGTGCGGCAGAGAGACTGCAATACTGCCCCAGCTGTTCTGATTCTCCGGCTGATTTCCTTCTCCATCTTTCCCTCACTCGTGAACAAGACCCCGAGATACTTAAACTCCTCCACCTGGGACAGAGTCCTGTCCCCTACCCGGACTGTACAAACCATCGGTTTCCTGCTGAGAACCATGGCCTCAGATTTGGAGATGCTGATCCTCATTCCAGCCGCTGAACACTCGGCTGCGAACCGATCCAGTGAGAGCTGAAGGTCACGAACCGAAGGTGCCATCAGGACCACATCATCTGCAAACAGCAGTGACGCAACCTTTAGCCCCCCGAGATGTATACCCTCTCCGCCATGGCCACGACTCCGCCTAGAAATCCTGTCCATGAAAATCACAAACAGGATAGGTGACAGAGCGCAGCCCTGGCGGAGACCAACCCCCACTGGAAACGGATCCGACTTACATCCAAGCACCCGGACACAACTCTCGCTTTGGTTGTACAGAGATTGGATGGCCCTCAGCAGGGTTCCCCTCACTCCGTACTCCCTCAGCACCTCCCACAAGATCTCCCGAGGGACGCGGTCATACGCCTTCTCCAAATCCACAAAACACATGTAGACTGGATAGGCATACTCCCAGGCCCTCTCCAGGATTCCCGCAAGCGTAAAGAGTTGGTCAGTTGTTCCACGACCAGGACGGAATCCACATTGCTCCTCTTGAATCTGAGGTTCGACTATCGGCCGGACCCTCCTTTCCAGTACCTTGGCGTAAACTTTCCCAGGGAGGCTGAGTAGTGTGATACCCCTGTAATTAGCACACACCCTCTGGTCCCCCTTTTTGAAAAGGGAAACCACCACCCCAGTCTGCCACTCCCTCGGCACTGTCCCAGACTTCCACGCAATGTTGAAAAGGCATATCAACCAAGACAGCCCATCAACACCCAGAGCCTTCAGCATTTCTGGACGGATCTCGTCAACCCCCGGAGCTTTGCCACTGTGGAGTTGTCTAACTACCTCAGTGACTTCACTCCGAGAGATCGACGTCGATCCCCCATCATCCTTAGGCCCTGCTCCTATCAGGGAGGGTGTGTCTGATGTATTTGGGTTCAGGAGTTCCTCAAAGTGCTCTTTCCAACGCCCCACGACTTCCTCACTTGAAGTCAGCAAAGTCCCATTCTTGCCGTACACAGCTTGGATGGTTCCCTGCTTCCGCCTCCTGAGGTGCCGTATGGTCTTCCAGAACAGCTTTGGTGCCGCCCGATAGTCCTTCTCCATGGATTCCCCGAACTGCTCCCACACCCTCTGCTTAACCTCGTCCACAGCCACGGCCGCTGCCCTTCGGGCCCGTCGGTACCTTGCAACTGCCTCCGGAGTCCCCTGGGATAACATACCCCGGTAGGACTCCTTCTTCAGTCGGACGGCTTCCCTGACCACCACTGTCCACCAGGGTGTTCGAGGGTTACCGCCCCTTGAGGCACCTAAGACCTTCTGGCCACAGCTCGCATCTGCAGCTTTAGCAATAGAGGCTTTGAACATTGCCCATTCCTGTTCAATGTCCCCAACCTCCACAGGGATGGCAGAGAAGTCCCGCCGGAGGTGGGAGTTGAAGTCCTTCCGGACAGAGGACTCCTCCAAACGTTCCCAGTTCACCCGCACTACACGCTTGGGTTTGCCAGGTCTGTCCAGAGGTTTTCCCCGCCATCTAACCCAACTCACCACCAGATGGTGATCAGTTGACAGTTCAGCCCCTCTCTTCACCCGAGTGTCCAAAACATACGGCCTCAGATCAGCTGATACGATTACAAAATCGATCATTGATCTTTGGCCTAGGGTGCTCTGGTACCAGGTACACCTATGAGCATCCTTATGCTTGAACATGGTGTTTGTTATCGCAAGTCCGTGACTAGCACAGAAGTCCAATAACAATCCACCACTCAGGTTCAGATCAGGGAGACCGTTCCTCCCAATCACGCCAGTCCAAGTATCACTGTCATTGCCCACGTGCGCGTTGAAGTCCCCCAGCAAGACTATGGAATCCCCTGCCGGCGCCCCATACAGGACTCCATGCAAGGTATCCAAGAAGGCTGAATACTCTGAATTCCTGTTTGGTGCGTATGCACAAACAACAGTCAGAGTTTTCCCCCCTCCAACCCTAAGGCGAAGGGAGGCAACCCTCTTGTCCACTGGGGTGAACTCCAACATACAGGCACTCAGCCGGGGACTCGTGAGTATCCCCACACCCGCCTGTGCCCTCACACCCTGAGCAACTCCAGAAGTGAACAAGGTCCATCCCTTGTCCAGGAGTGTGGTTTCAGAGCCATTGCTATGCGTAGAGGTAAGCCCCACCAGATCCAACCGGTAGCGCTCCACCTCTCGCACCAGCTCAGGCTCCTTCCCCACCAGCGTAGAGACGTTCCACGTCCCGAAAGTCAGCCTCAGCTGCCCCGAATTGGACCGTCCGGAGCCTCCACTTTCACCGCCATCCACTTGGCAGCGCACCCGACCCCACTGGTTCCGACCGCGGGTGGTGGGCCCACGTGGCAGAGAAGATGGTGTGTCCACGTAGCTTCTTCGGGCTGTGCCCGGCCGGGCTCCGTGGCAAGCCCGGCCACCAGGCGCTCGATTACGAGCCCTACCTCCGGGCCTAGCTCCGGAGGAGGGCCCCGGGCTTCCTCCGGGCCGGGTAACGCATCCTCTTTTAGTGTAGTTCATGGGGGGTATCGTAACCCTGATGGGAGGGGGGCATTCGGGTGCTACACCTTGCCCAAGGGTGACCCGGAACTATGTAAGGCAGGGGCGTTCAACTCCCTGAGGCTTAATACAAGCCCACATACCTTTAAGCAAACTATGAATAATAAAACATGTGTCCTTTATCATAGCTACACGTATGACAAAAAAGCGCGTGAAAATGAGTGGTATTCAGTGAGGTAAAATGAATTAAATGCACTGACAGTTCATTGCTCCTGCCAAATGAATTGCACTGAGTGGAGCGGATCACCACTCCAAGATGGCGGCCCCGCGTCTCGTCTGCGCCAGTAGGCAGTAGCCCTCGATGCTGCGTTTACTTATAAGATGTCTATGGTTATAACGTTAGCAGTGAGTTTACAGCCTCACTGATTTAACTACACAGCAAATAAAAGTCATGTTACTTAGCAAATAAACGTTATCTTACATTCAAAACTTACCCTTCTTTGTGCAACTTCAAATGTCGAACGAAGTTGGAAGTTGTTGCGTCTCGTCTATATTCGAACTGCGTAATTTGCATATGGCAATTCGTTTTTTGTTGACCAAGTCGTAGTTTTTATACCCGAACGAAACCAACTTTGGTATAAATCTTTCTCACTGGCGCGTTGTTTGACAACTCTTGTTCATTGGTTGTCCTGCAATTTGATTGGCTGAATGCTGTGTGATGAAAACAATGTAGATCTAATTTGATTGGCTGTTGTACTGAGAGCACACACGCTGACACGCAGCATACACGCTGATAGACAGACACGTACAAAATGAAAGCTACGGAGCGCTCCCAAATAACTTTTTAAGCTTTAGGTTTTGGGGAAAGTAGCAAGTCATGTCAAGTCAAAAGGCTCAAGTCCAAGTGAAGTCACAAGTCATGGATGTTAAAGTCTAAGTCGAGTTGCAAGTCTCTTTACATTTTGTCAAGTCGAGTCTAAAGTCATCAAATTCATGACTCGAGTCTGACTCGAGTCCAAGTCATGTGACTCGAGTCCACACCTCTGGCAGACGCGGTACCGTGAGTACGCAGCTTTGGCTTCCAAACATTTGATCGCTTGCCCGTACGTGCGTGCCGCTATGTGCATGTCACGTACGTAACTTTGGGGAAATATATGTGCTGTATGAACTTTACGGAGGTGAACAGTACTTTGGGCTGTGGGATTGAGTGTGTTGTGCGGGTGTTTGATTTGTATTGGTGGGTTATATGGATGGGAGGGTGGAGGTGTTTCTTATGCGGATTAATTTGTGGCATATTAAATATAGCCTGGTTGTGTTGTGGCTAATAGAGTATATATATGTCTTGTGTTTATTTACTGTTTTAGTCATTCCCAGCTGAATATCAGGTTCCACCCGCCTCTCACAGCATCTTCCCTATCTGAATCGCTCCCACTTCCCTCTAATCCTTCACTCTCACTTTCCTCATCCGCAAATCTTTCATCCTCGCTCAAATTAAAGGGGTAATCGTCGCTTTCTCGGTCCGAATCGCTCTCGCTGCTGCTGGCCATGATTGTAAACAATGTGCAGATGTGAGAAGCTCCACAACCTGTGACGTCACGCGCATATCGTCTGCTACTTCCGGTACAGGCAAGGCTTTTTTATCAGCGACCAAAAGTTGCGAACTTTATCGTCGATGTTCTCTACTAAATCCTTTCAGCAAAAATATGGCAATATCGCGAAATGATCAATTATGACACATAGAATGGACCTGCTATCCCCGTTTAAATAAGAAAATCGCATTTCAGTAGGCCTATAAGTGCACAATACAATATACGCATTGCCCTGTAATCTAACACATATTTGACTTGTTTAATATAAAAATACTCTTAGACATCTTTTTCCGTACATGTGCAATATGAGATTTCCATGTCAGACCGTCATCCAGTATCACTCCTAAAAATCTAAGTTCAGAAACCCTTTCAATATCAATTCCATCTATTGACAGTTTGATCGTTTCCTCCCTTTTCCTTTTACAAAAATCATAAACTTTGTTTTTTTCACATTTAACGATAATTTATTGACATACTGCAGTTCACCAGACAGTCTGGTGAAAATACACCTAGTGGATGGAAGTGTACACTGCAGTCCAGGACAACCGCCACAACACGCATAGGGCAGATTCTGTTCGTATTGGTTTTAATTTTCCAATTGAAAAATGATTGTACATACACATTGAACGTCATGACAGGATGAAATTAATATTATGTTAAGTTATTTAGCTCTTCAGGAATCTTTCTGAGTTTTTAGCTAGGTACGTGGCACCCTGAACGTCCCTGAACTTTTCGGTGAAAAAGGGCCTATTGGTATCTACTACAATAAAAGGAACTATTTTTTAGTATAAGCGGCAGTATAAATAAGCATTAATCACTGAGAGCTAGCGTATGTAGCTATTTGGGCTGCTACTGCTGCATCGCCTCTGAGTTGGTGAAAGTTAATTCTAGATTATAAATCATGCCTCTCACCTGGATAGTAGAAGGTTGTGGACATAAATCGACAAGTTGGTCAACTTTAAAATTCAACTTAGATCCGGAAGACATTGAGAAGAAGACGTGACAATCGTCTGCTCCCAGCATTTTTTACCTGAGGATTATGATGATAATCTAAACGGGGAACGCAGGTCTTGTGCTGAAAGATATAAACATCCCAGTGACAGCAGACATTGAACAGTAAGTGATTGTTTTATTATGTTGATAGTTTGTATATTTTGTTTAGCACGTAGCAATACTGCTACATGATGCTTAGTGTTTCACTAAAGCTGCATCTATTTAGCTTCTAAAACTTGTAGATACTTCTCCTTATATTCAGGCTCAAAAATATACGTTTCTGGATCATCATTTGTCCTAAAGTAGTCTTTGTTGTCCCTCATCAAGTCTGCTATGATTATGTGTTGTTGTTGTTGAAAGGAAAAACAAACGTGATGCATCCATTTGCTTAAAATGAGCAAAATGCGTGAATATTAGATGTTTTTATGAATGTTACTACATTACATATACCGTATGCTTACAGTGTGTATATAAAACCTTGATGGAGGTTTTTGGATGTTGTGAGCTACTTATTGCTAAAGCATAAAGAACGGTGGCGCTATTGTCTTACATTAGAAGGCTAAGCTAGCTACACAACGCAAGCTAACATTGCTAACGTATCATTCCCACATTTCTAACCTACTGTTATTACTTACCGTTTCATTGCCGTAGATAGTAGTCACCGAGCCCGCCATTAAAACTAGTTTTTTGGAAAATCCATCTTTTTGTGAAAGTTTGCGGGTGGAGCAGGAATCTTCACAGTTCACATTGCCGCGAAACAAAAGAGTTCTTACTTCTTCAGACGAGACTGGAGGTTTCAATAGTGTCCTGTGTTGTGTAGTACAACCAATAATATCATTTTTTTTCTTCGAGTCGTCTAAACCAGTGTTTTTTAACCACTGTGCCGTGGCACGCACACTGGTGTGCCGTGAGATATAGTCTGGTGTGCCGTGGGAAAATATGCAATTTCACCTAATTGACCTAAAAACTATTTTTTGCAAACCAATAATTCTAATCCGCAAGAAATGTGCCGTTGTTGAATGCCTGTGCTATCTTGCGATTGGCAGTGACCATGTAATACTCTTCCATATCAGTAGGTGGCAGCAGGTAGCTAATTGCTGTGTAGGTCTACTTTGAGAATTAGAGGTGCATTAGTGGTTATGGTTTCAATTCATATCGAATAATTGCGTCATATACGGTCAACATACGCTACTGAGTGTCATTTGTTAACATTTTCTGTAGTGGGATGTTTTTAAATTAAAAAAAGGTGCCTTGGCTCAAAAAAGGTCGAAAAACACTGGTCTAAAGTGTTTTTCAACCACTGTGCCATGAGATACAGTCTGGTGTGCCGTGGGAGATTATGCAATTTCACCTATTTGGGTTAAAAATATTTTATGCAAACCAGTAATAATAATCTGCAAATAAAGTGCCGTTGTTGAGTGTCTGTGCTGTCTAGAGCTCGGAAAAGTAACCGTGTAATACTCTTCCATATCAGTTGGTTGCAGCAGGGAGCTAATTGCTTTGTAAACGTCGTATCTAATGCTTAAACCAAAAATTAAAAAAGGGCGAGTGCCCCTAAAAAAGGCATTGAAGCTTAGGGATGGCTATGGAAAATGAAACTGAAATGGCTACAAAGTAAACAAAAACAGAATGCTGGACGACAGCAAAGACTTACAGCGTGTGGAGCAGACAGCATCCACAAAGTACATCAGTACATGACATGACAATCAACAATTTCCACACGAAGAAGGATAGCGTCTGCACAACTGAAATACTCTTGATTGCTAAAACATAGCAGGTGCGGGGAATGGCGCTCAAAAAAGACAAGAAACTGCTACAGGAAAATACCAACAAAACAGAAAAAGCCACCAAAATAGGAGTGCAAGACACTACACACAGGAAAACAGCAAAAAACTCCAAATAAGTCACGGCGTGATGTGACAGGTGGTGACAGTACACCTACTTTGAGATAAGAGCTATGGTGATGCATGGTTGGTTATGGTTTGAATTCATATCCAACAATTGCGAGAATGACTTTTTACTGTCAATATCCACTACTGAGTTTACGTTTTTAATGTTTTCTGCTGTTGGTGTGCCTCCGCATTTTTTCAATGAACAAAAATGTGCCTTGGCTCCAAAAAGGTTGAAAAACACTGGTGGGCGCCTAAACTAAAGTTTGGGTAGATTTACACCATATACGGATAATCCGCTGACGATCTTCCCAGTGGGTGACATCACTAATTGTGCATATTCCAATCGGACCATTTGGAGGAAGCAGGAAGGAAGGAAGGCAAGATTGTTTTTATAAATATCTCCGCAATGCCTCCACGCATTGATTTCAAATCTCCGGGACTTACGCAGATCCCAAATGCACAGCAACGATAGGACCCCTTTAAGGTCACAAAGAATCATTTTAATGGACAGATTCACATGCAACCAGTAATACCTGATAGTTGTAGCCAACTCCCACATTAGGAACTATAAAAGTACAATTTTTCGTACGTGCAAAAAGGATTTGTTGCATCTGGCAGAGAATTAAGTAAGGTGTAAATGCGTTAACACAGGGGTGTCCAAACTTTTTGACTTGGGGGTTGCATTGTGCGAAAAAAAATTATATATATATATATATATATATATATATACATATATATGTGTGTGTGTATAGGTTCTCTCTCTCTCTCTATCTCTCTCTCTCTCTCTCTCTCTCTCTCTCTATATATATATATATATGATAAATGGGTTATACTTGTATAGCGCTTTTCTACCTTCAAGGTACTCAAAGCGCTTTGACAGTATTTCCACATTCACACACATATATATATACATACATGTGTGTGTGTGTGTGTGTATAGGCTCTCTCTCTCTCTCTATATATATATATATATATATATATATATATATATATATATATATATATATATATATATATATATATATATATATATACCCTATACATACAGTATATAGCCTATACACTTATATGTGTATATATTATAGTAATATAATGGATATGTAATTAATATAATTGGACATTGAGAGTATGTGAAAGTTCGACTGCGACCTTGTTTACATCCGTGACAAACTCCTTAAAGTTTTGCAATCAATCAGAAATATCAAGCAGCTAAAATGCGTCAAACATGGATAAGTGTTTAATGGCTGTAATTTTGAATTTTATATGGTGAATGCACTTCTTTTTTTTAAAAATAATATCCACAAAGTTCAGTGACCATGTCTGTTGACGTTTTGTGTTGGTTGGATTTTTTTTTGCAACATGACTAGGGAAGGTTGTTAGCATTGGGTCATATAAATAAATGCTGCGGATTCTGTGCATAATTAAAGGTCATTGACATTCATTTTAAAATTTTAGAATTTTTAAATGAATGCATTCTCCCTGCGGGCAAGCTTCCGTCCCGCGAGCCAATTTGAAGACGTCGGGCCGTAGTTTGGACACCCCTGCGTTAAGAAATATCATTGTAATTATTAAGCAAAGCAATGCAAGTTAAAGCCATCCCTGACAACATTTGCATTTCAAAACATGGGAAATTTCTCTGGAAAATGGTAAAAAATAAAGGATTTTCATTTTCATCACAAAAAGCTGTTAAATCAATTAAAAAACACGTGGCAGACTTTCAGTCAGATCCATTGTGTTACAAGAAAGTGTTGCTAACCACTGCACTATCCACTCCAGAGAGTATGGCCAACGTGGTTTCAAAGAAGGTAGCATAGCAACCTGTGAACGTGTGAGTATGGCCAGAGGATCTCCTGAATGATTGGTCAAAAGCCCCTCACGTGACTACAGGGCGCCATGTTTGCTACCAACTTGGAAACCCAGTTGACCTTACTCTCGCTATACATGGTTCTGACCCTCTCCAGCTGACCCATGCAGCAGTTGGCATCCCTGAAGTAAGGAAATGGGAACGGAATGAAGGACAAAAACAGGATTTCCCAGCAAAAACGGTAAGGTTGACAGGCAAGATTAAAACACTTTAAGACTCCGTGTTAAAGAAAGTGGCGCATAAAACACGAAAGTAGAAGTTCTAAAAAGAGTGATAAATACCCGTTTCTATCTAGCATTAGTAGTACAGTAGTACTTCAACTTACCAATATTCTAATATACAAGCTCTCTCAGCTCTTTTGAGTTACGAGCCTCCACTTTTTGAAGTAGGTACTGTCTAGAGATCGACACAATCCTGCCCCCTGACCACCGGAAGTGGGAACGTTCGTGCCTTGCTCGCCGGGCCCCAGGCAGACATACATATCACTTCTTGTTGCCTTTGACCTCTGCGATCCGTCACCTAAATACGTAGGTGTGCAACACGAACAATACCAATTGTCCATTGTTACACTGTGGAGAAGCAGTCCAAAGTCCACAGCAGTCCAAAGTCCACATCAGTCAAGTGAAGCCCAAGTGATAATGTACAATTTTACATTCACAAAACTACTATTGTTTTGGTTCTCATACAATGATTATTATCGAAAAGTTGGTTTTCTTTTTTAAAAGGCGTGTTAGATGTTGGAATTTCACGAGGACCAAACACAGATGAATTTTGTTTAAGTTAATTTCACTGGGCGACGCTGATTTAAGATTCCGTTGTTTGGAATCTGGATGGTAGAAACATTTGAGCTCGTGAGTTGAAGTACTACTGTAGTTAGTCGCTGTATAAAATGATCAGAGGAGAGACAGATCGGTTCTAAAAGAGAGAGCAGATAAGACGTTGCTTAGCAATACCACAGGAACTGGTAGCTGGCTCTACTTGTTCTGCCTGAGTTCTGCCACCAGGTAAGGCTCCTCCTCCTCCAGGATTTCCAAGAAGACGTCCTTGGCCTTGTTGCCGGACTGGAGAGCCTGCAAGTAGATTTCCCTCATCCTTTGTTGCCTGACGTTCATCCTCAGGATCATTTCGTAGACTTCATCCTGGATGACTTTCTTGTCCAGGAGTTGATCCAGAATGGCACTAATGTTGCTCACTCTCTTGATAAGCTCCATCTTGTGTTTATCCACAAAGTGCTGTCCTGAAGAAGAAGAAATGAGACAAAATAAGAGAAGTTAGCACCTACTTTACATGTCTAATAAGTCCAGGTGTACAACTAATTATTATTTTTTTAAACCCTGAAAGTTGTGGATTTAAATCCGATGGAAAGTTTCTTATTTGTTGATTACTTTAAGCAGGAAATAACTAAATAAACTGTCATGTTATATTTGAAGTTTTCGTTCACATTTTCACCAAAAAACATATATTTTCATTAAGACTACAACTCCCAGGGTTTTAGGCCCGGTCTACATTAAGCTGGATAACCCCTTAAACGAATAATTATTTAGCCTAAGCCCCGTTTCAGCCACACTAAACCATCGTTTAAGATTCCCCTCCTTGGATATTTTTTTACACGGGTATGTGCACCGTGTATTTCCTGTGTCTTGTAAAATAAAAGAACATTTCACATTATTCCTAAAAGTTATTTTATCAAAACATTTTCTCACAATTTTGTGACAAAAAAAAAAATTGTTTTTACTTTAATCAGGTAAAATGGCATACCAATTTCTACACAATTATTTTAAAATATTTTTTTCTCTCACAATATTATA
Organism: Entelurus aequoreus; assembly: GCF_033978785.1. Taxonomy (NCBI): domain Eukaryota; kingdom Metazoa; phylum Chordata; class Actinopteri; order Syngnathiformes; family Syngnathidae; genus Entelurus; species Entelurus aequoreus. The sequence continues at coordinate 75,424,803 of NC_084741.1, read as the reverse complement.
ATATTGCCCGAAAGTCCTTCACCATTTGTTTAATGATGCTAAAACTTACAAATCATTTTCAACAAAGCCCATAGGGGGCGTGTCCTAACATTTGGACATTCCTACATATTAATGTGTACAAATAGCATGTAGTACTGTGTTATAGGGCACTATCATATCACACCCCCATTGGTGGTCTAGGTTAGAGTGGCGACGATGACACGAGTACTACCTTTGCTTGAATTATCGTTGTCAACGCTTGACCTCGTACTGACGCCATTTGCGCCTCCGGCCGGGCGTCCTGCACTGACCGTGCACTTGGCATCTGCAAACATATGAAGACGGAAATTTAGCAATTACATATATTTAGTACAGAACAACTTGCATACTTAACAATCTGCAGTCATTTTAATTGAAATGTGTATATATATATATATATATATATATATATATATATATATATATATATATATATATATATATATATATATATATACATACAGTATATATATGCATACATACATACATATACATACACACTAACATATATGTATACATATATACACACACATATATACATACATATATTTATATATATACATATTTACATATACAGTATATACATACACATATATATACACACATACATATACATAAATATACCTATACATACATACTGTACATACACACATATATATATATATTGGTGATTTATAGATGTTTTTAGAAGACTTTATAGTAAAATAATAAACAAAAATATATACATATTTACAGTAGGTCTGGGCGATATATCGAATATACTCGATATATCGCGGGTTTGTCTCTGTGCGATATACAAAATGACTATATCGTGATATTCGAGTATACATTCTCACACAGTTGCTTTTAGCTGCGGGCATTACACTACATGCGTTTCTCACTCTTTCTTCTCTCTCCCTCTCACAGAGACATAAAACAAGCGCACCTTCGTACATACGTCACATACTGTCGCGCGTGCAACGTCATACGCCCTCGCGGAGCAGAGAGGTAGCAGCATAGGTAACGTTAGCTGTGGTGTTAGCGATGCGGTGCGAGTGGTAATACGAGAGAAAGAAGGTGCGAATCTGGTAACAAATGAAGGAAGAAGAATTCATTCCCAAGAAAAACATAGTCTGGCGGTGGTTTGGCTTCAAGCGGGAAGATGTTGAACAGACAACCGTAATATGTCAAGTATGCGGCAAAAGCATTGCTACAGAAAGTAGCATTACTGCTAATTTGTAGCATCATTTGAAAAGTCACCCGCTAGAGAATAAGGAGTGCTTGAAACTCTGCATGTCAACATTTCCCGCCGGTGCCACCCAACAAAATGACCAAGCAACCATTTCCACATCAACACCGTATGGAGTTGGAGGTGCTGCTGAGCGGACGCAGGAGAAAAAGACATTTCGCTGAAAGGCAAAAGCCTTGCACTATTCTATGAAAATAAAACAGTGTTATACACTGAATTCCGGGCTCTCCTGGCTGTATGTGGTGGTCCGAAGAACCCACTAGAGGGCAACCTCTACACACTTGTTTTAAAAAGCTGCTTTTAACTTTTAGCACATGTAAACATACTGACCGTGTGTATGTACACTACCGTTCAAAAGTTTGGGGTCAACCAAACAATTTTGTGGAATAGCCTTCATTTCTAAGAACAAGAATAGACTGTCGAGTTTCAGATGAAAGTTCTCTTTTTCTGGCCATTTTGAGCGTTTAATTGACCCCACAAATGTGATGCTCCAGAAACTCAATCTGCTCAAAAGAAGGTCAGTTTTGTAGCTTCTGTAAC